>NC_048277.1:18903423-19034724 GCF_009762535.1 Notolabrus celidotus
ACTTACAAGCTAGCTAGTAGCTAACTAGTTGCAGCAAGTTTCCAGCAGGTGTTTACATACTCAAAATGTGATGGTTAGTGTAGTGGACAATGGTTGTGTTTATGAAGGAATTGCTTGAATGAGTTTTTCAAATTAGTGTTGGACTTCTTGGTAGCTAAAGGCTGCATAGTAAGCACCTAATTTCACATCATTCTGAATTTTTCCTCAGTTTAACTCTTGTCCTTGTGACATACGGCAAACATTGAATCAGTTCATCTCTGTTTTCAGCCTCTTCCATTTCATCATTGAGTGCACTCTGGCTTTAATGTCTGTATATTCCCCTGAAGTGCCTCTGTCATTTCACATACATGTCTTGTGTCACATATTGATCCTTAGCAGTTTTATGTGGGAGCTCGTGGTTAGGTCAGCCGTGCTTCACCTTCAAAGATGCATGGTGAAATGTAGCGTGTGTGATCACTAGCAAAACCTCATCAGAGCAGCTATGCTTATTAAAATGGGTTTTATTCCAAAAATAAGTAGGTTACCAACTCACTTCTGAAAAATATATTTATGCTACTTAATAAGCTCCAATCTTGCCTTACACTGGTAACCCAAAAAGCTTTAACCAGCAAATGCTCTGATTTGCAAAGTGCAGATTAAATCACAAGCAGGCAAGATGTGATGTGAAAGGCAGACTGCATAAATACACCTTTTCTTCATTATTAATACGTATGCTTTTATGATGTCGGCTCCAGCATTCAGTTGTGCTTGATTCTATCTTCACTATGGTGTAAAAATGTGCTTAATTTGTAGAACACACGTGGAGGTAAGTAAAATTCATCCCTTGTCTGAAACATTTTTCTCTTTAAAAGGGTGTGCAGTGATTTGTTGGAGTCAGTTCAGCCAGAAATAATTCTCTTTTTATGGCCGATTTCCACAACATGTTTCACTCTCCTGCTCTCCAACCTTGACTCAGTGCTTGCAGACTCTTCAGGGGCATCTGGATAATTTAAAACATGTTTAATATTGCATTTATTTTAAAAACCGGATGATTCCATCGGTAGTTCATGTGCAGGACCGCAAAAGCCAATGAGAGAGAAGAGTCTACTAGAAGAAAGGAGATGATGGTGCCTTCTAAGGTCTAATGACAATTGAAATCTGAGCTACAGTTCTCATAGAAGAACTGACTTAAAATATCAGTTAAACCATATCCTCCATATCCTTTTTTTTTTTTAAGTTATATTTTTGGGCTTTTTGCCTTTCTTTGATAGGACAGCTGAAGAGAGACAGGAAATGTGGGGAGTAGAGAGCGGGGGAAGACATGCAGGGCAGCGTCGCGGCCGGGAATCAAACCGGCGACCCCTGCAACGAGGACTATAGCCTCTGTATGTGGGGCGCTTAGACCGCTAGGCCACCAGCGCCCCTTTATGCACATTTTTAATCAAACTGGGACAGCTGCAGCGCAGGCAGATCCTGCTGCACATCAGGCTATTGCTGCACATTAAGCGGTTGCTGCACATCAGGCAGTCGCAACAGGTGTGCGAGGGCCCGTTCAACGCCGCCTGCAGCTTTAATGATATTGTAGTTACTCTGTATGTACATGATGCAAACAGGCGTCACGGATGTTATGTGTCATATAATCAGTTTTAAGCGTGGTGGTGTCTTGGAATATGTTAGAAATAATCGATCCAACCTCCGTTCTAAAAAGAAAGACTTCCCAAAGTTGTTTCATTCTCCTCTTGAAGACAGCCTTGACAAAGTTTATTTTTTCACATTTTAATATATTTGTATCATGATGGTTATTTTCCGCAAACTGACAACCCATTAATTGAGAGTCAATCTCAAGAAAATCAGTTTCTTTGTTTTAAACTTTTGAGTGAAGCCTCTGAATAATTTACTTTCCACTGTCAAACTGAGACTTGCCATAAATAGATGAATGAGCACTACCATGGGTGATGTAATGAACTAAGAAATGATGGCGTTTATACGTATATTAAAAACCGCAAGGAAGAGGAAGTCCTAGCCAGAAGTCACTTAGTGCTTTACTGCTGGCTGCACCACAATTTACAAGAAGTTGGCCACTGTTGTCGTAGATGACTGGTGGTTTTGAGATTGTCCCAACCTGCCTTTCTGACCCTATCCTATGCTTTCTGGGAACACAGGATTCACATCTCTTTTCTTCTCATACAAGTTTTAAGAGGCACCTATAGTGTGAAGTTTATAGTGAAACCTGTAATGAGTACAACATCCTGAGGGAGACTGAAACCAATAACTAGTTAAATATGGATCAGTAGAAACTGTGAGTGAAGGTCTCAGTGGACTTAGCTAAATTAACAGGCTTTGTGGGGTTATTGAAAGAGCTTAAACAGAAGCACCATAAAGTATGCATGCAGAGGGAGCTATAATGGCTTGCATACAAAGCATATGCATTAATATTTCACACAGCTCGTCTCATGCAGTTTGATTTTAAAGCATTGTTTAGTTTGATGATCTGTTATCGCTGTCATTGTCTTAAACACTGTCAATCATCCACTCAGCATCCAAAAAGGAGTGATAGCAGAGGGTACAGTTCTAACTCTACTGCAGCGTGTTTCATAAAAACATAATACCAGGGGATCTTGCCCCGTCCCTTTCTCAGAAGAGCGGGAACAGTTCACTCTCTGTATCGACTGAAGCTGCACTGAATGAACTGTAACAGCCTAGTTATTAAAATCAATAGCAATAACTACAATTCCTCAATTTCAGATTGGCTCTTGACTCAATCAATGGATATCAAATTACCCTTCCTCTAGAGCGCGTAATCCCTATCACAAAGTGCAGGGTTAGGCCCTGAATATAGATCAGGGTAGAACATGTAGAGTACCTCTCATAATGAAGGAGCTTATGGAGAAATTACACAACAAAAGCATGCAACTGGACTATGCGGAAACACACGGAACAAATCTGCTGAATACAGCCAAACAATTAATAGTCATCTCTTTGCAAAATGGTTCATTTACACTGCTCTGACAAGGGCAGTATGGTTACAGAGACAGTTTTAGCATTTATTTTTCTTTACGTGTTTCTTTAACAGTTCTCCACTTGTGTTGGCCTCTTTAGCATCCAGTAGCCTTGTCTCTGAAATGACAGCTCTGTTTTTATTTATTGAGTTGAACGTAACCAGAAATAAAGCCAACAGCCTCTAGCGGGGGAAGATGGTAAGCATGTGCACTCACATATTTAAGGTCATTTTAAAGCCATGATGAAATGAGCTGAACAGTGCAAAATACTCTAAATGATGCATGCGAGAAATGCCAGATTGCTGCAGGGAGTTTTGGTGACAAATGCAGTTTACAAGGCAAGAGATGTGAGACCTTTAGTCTGCATTTAAGATAGCTGATAATCTTTTATTATTTACAAGACAACACAGTGTTGTTAGTAAGTGAGCACCCATATTTGTTGCCAAAGTGCAACTACTACACCTTACACCCTAAAAACGAACTCTGTTTGTCAGTCATTACAAAAACATCATTCCAACAATATATCAGAGGTTAACATAGACAACAAGACACAGTTTTCTTATTGTTGTCATTTTATTCCTCTTATTTTTTTTTTAACAGCAGTCACATTTGTCATTGTCAAATTTTTGTTTGGCTTTATAAACTTTGCCAAACCGCCATCACAATTCTTGCATGTGGGGTCACACTGGGCTTCTGTGGTTTTTGATATTTAATTGGCTGAAAACCTTCTGTGGCTTCTAATCCTTTTGTTTAAGACCTGGAAAACAAATTGTTTCCCAGTAATCACCAACAGCTCTGAAAATCAACACATTAAACCTCCCAAATCTTCTAAATCCTCATCCAAAGTAGGCGAAAGCGCAAAGGGTTTAGCCTAATAGGTTTGAATAAAAAGAAATGCAGAAAAGTGAAAGACAGACAGAACTAAAAGAAAAATGTTTTGATTGGCAGTGATTTTTAAAATTAATTATTTTAAAGCTTCTAGTAACGACTTGAGATATTAAAAATTCATTTAGAATATCAAAATCAATGCTCATTGGGCATCAACACAAATCTGAGTAAAATAAACATCTATATCTGTTTGAAAACCTTGCTCAAAAACAGCTCAATTTCAAGTTGAGACCTTTTCTTAGGACTATGTGGACTTGGCAGCTCATGTTTTGATTGACGTGTCAATAACTTAACCCTGGCAAGAGTACACAACATGTAGCAAAACAGAGTTTGTAGTCAAACTCTAAATGTTTGAGCCGTCTGACTCCAAAACAGAGGATGAAGAAGCTCCAGCATCTCAAAATTATTCTTTTCAAATGGTCTCTGAGTACTGAGTTACAAAATGCTTAAATAATTAATAACTTTTGTTTCTTCGTTGTCTCTACGCTCGGGACTTCAGGAACATGTGGTGCCAGGAGCAGCAGAGGCCGAAGTGCAGGATGGCAGAGCACGGCTATGGGTTACGGGTGCCAGACAAAGCCGTTTGGCTAAGCTCTGACCTTTCAGGGCAAAGTTGGTGAACCGGTCCTGGGGGAAATCAAGTGGAGCATATGTGGGTTAGCTCTGATCCCACCACGGCTCACCAAAAATGCAGCCCACTGTATCTCTAAATCCACTGCAGTTGGGAAATAGAATAATGATGAGCTGTCACTTTCACCAGTGAATGTTCAGGCAGGGACAGCGCACACGAGCAAAGTGGCGCAAAGAGCAGGAGATGGTTAGATAGCTACAGACAGGCAGACAGACAGATTACAGGCAGTATGTGATTAGCAAGCAAAGGTGATAAAGAAATTAGTTTTCTCAGATACTAAGAGACAACTTGAGCAGGAGCAGGGTCATTTTGTTGCATATGGGTGGGCGTGACTTGGTGTGTACTTTTGAAAGATTGGTTAGATATTTATTCCGTAATAATTATCCAAGTATGACCAGCCCACTTAACACATGGTATCAGAATATTTTCAAAAACTTAACTGATAATATTTTAAAAATGGATTAGAATTCAGTTTAAATATTTTGGACGTATAATAGGATGAACATATGACCATCCATATCATAGTTAGGAAGTTATGTCAAATTTAGTTACTTCATGTTTTCTGATCCTGCTAATGGAGGCCGATGATTATAGCTACTTTAGTCAAACACAAATAAAGCTATCTGACATGATGCCTCACTCCATTTGATCAAATTTAAATATCTGATTTCAAAATACTGTGTAAATAAAAGTAAAGCTAGAATATGGTCATGTGCTGGCTTCTAAATTGTGTAACTCAGTCTTGAGTTCGGCATTTGGCTGCTACCATGAGGCGACCATCTTTAAATGTGCAGTGGTGCTAAGTTACAGCAAAGATTCAGCAAACGCCAAGCTATCAAATACTCAACACCCCTTAAAGCTGGGGTTGGGTTTTTGCTATACTGGCTAAAATTATCTTTATGTCCCGATGGCAATCAATACATAATGTGTTCCTAAAAAAGCTGCTATCTAAAGCTGGAGTAAACCTGGGAACACACCAACCAATCACCGTCATGAGGGTCCAATTTATGAAACCAATCAAATCCCGTCCTGCCGTTCTGCCCGCCTTCTGCTCGTACATTTCCCCGGCGTGCGCTCCCCGCCCCCTGCCTCTGCTTCCTCTGCCTCTATTTACTGCCCCTAGACCTTGGGCCTGTCCCCTCTGACCCGATGAGGTGCTTTGCTCAGGACTGTAGTCCGGATCAGAGTCTAAAAACGCTCTCCCCATGGGGGCTCTGACAAGTGAAAAAATGTATGACATTCAGTAAGTCCTATAGAAAATGTAAATGTACTGTAGCATCCGTCTGGACGCTGTAGGGATGACGAGCAGATTCGTGGACACATTAAGCTTTAATAACCGGTCACTGTCGGCTGTGATCACGCCAACCAACAAAGCAACAATCAATATTTGAATGAATGAAAAACTTCTCCTCTTGTCTCTCCTTTTTCCTGCTAGCACACTCTACACCTCTTCTGATGCCTTCACTGACTGTCAACACTGTAGGAATTAAGAACATCTGAACACGTTTAACAAACAGTAGAGCTGTTACAGTTTTATATGTATTATAACTTTTCTCCTGATATCGTGTCACCAGTACAACTGGATAATGACAGTTG
Organism: Notolabrus celidotus; assembly: GCF_009762535.1. Taxonomy (NCBI): domain Eukaryota; kingdom Metazoa; phylum Chordata; class Actinopteri; order Labriformes; family Labridae; genus Notolabrus; species Notolabrus celidotus. The sequence goes on from NC_048277.1 coordinate 18,909,517, forward strand.
TGAGCACTAACAATAGCCGTGTTTGTTTGTGATTTGAACTTTCACTATGATAATGTTTTAGTATTTTCTTACCGCTGAGTTAGACATGAGTTGACGTAGTGCAAAAGACAAACAATGTGCTGAGGACCGGTTTTGACTCAGTCACCATGGTCGCGAATCAGTGGTGCTTGTGCATGTGAGCACGGGCGTCGTTCTGGAGGGGAGGGGGGAGGGTTTAGACGGAGTCCTGAGGACATGCTACATTCAAAGAGCCACAAACAATCGTGACTCCTGACTCCTGTATAATGGCGAACACATAAATAAAAGTATATTTTTAACCTAAATTTGCATCAACAGGGGCACACAGCTGAGTTGATGGACTTGAGTGGATGGCACCTATTGTAGCTGTTTGCCAGGAGGCTAAATCCTGCCTTGACTCCATCTGTGTGTGTGTTTAGGATGAGCCAGCATTTCCAATATGGCGCCGGTCATTGTCACAGAATCTCCATCCATGTTTTACACAGTCTATAAGTACTCACACTTCATTACATGAGGTAGCTGCTTGCTTCAAACTTTTCTCAAGATGAATAAGACAGAGCAAAGACATTACTTTGTCATACATCCAGAGGAGAGGAGGAGGAGGGGGGCTCCATCATGATGAGTCAACATCTATAGGATGAAAGCTGACTGCTGCTGTATGCATAATGTGCCCTTTTATTGCTTGGTTCCAATAGTCTGTGCAATTCAAGGGCGAAGAAGAGTAATTAGTTTCTATATTGTTAAATCCTTTTGTTTCCAAAGAAACAATCCTTTTCCTAACAGATGAAAAAAAAAAAACTGGCCCTGGGAGCTTTATACAAACAACACCCCATACAAAAGGAGTGTTTTTAGAGAATGGGCGATTTTTGAATGAGTTAGGATTAAGAAAATGAGTTTCATTTTAAGATAATGTTGGCTGTAAATCATTTATTCTGCTTCTGGAATGAAAACTAAGCTCTGTGTGTGTGTGTGTGTGTGTGTGTGTGTGTGTGTGTGTGTGTGTGTGTGTGTGTGTGTGTGTGTGTGTGTGTGTGTGTGTGTGTGTGTGTGTGTGTGTGTGTGTGTGTGTGTGTGTGTGATGCCCTTAGCGTCAGGGCGCTTGTAGATAAATGGCCGATTGGTATTGACTTCAATTTAGAAAATGCTGCTCTACACTTTTCTCCCCACGAAACCCCGGGGCACCTGGGGGGAAATCCAGAACAGCTCTGCCCAAGGAAATGTATTACTGAGGGTCACAAGCTCCAGTTTAAGGGATTTACTGTACCCTCACAGATACACAAACACACACCCAATACACACACACACAGCAGAGAGGCCCTTCCACACTTGTCATGACAAACCCTATGATCTGTGTTGAGAACACACTGCTCATGCTGTCATTGTTGAAATACAGCAGTGACAGAGCGACTTAGTGTGACGACGGGTGACTGAAGGCTGGCCACGGGCAAATATGTCACAGCTAGTTTAGACTCCTCATCACATTCGTATACATGGTTCAGTTTGGCACATATGATTCAACTAAAGATGTTTGTTGTTTACACGCACAGGCATGCTTGGTGGAGGTCCAGATTGAAATAGATGAAATGCAATAGGTTGAGATTTTGCCCTGACAGAGTCCATAAGCCAAACCTGTCCTCAGACCTGGGGACTCTTGAGACAGGAAGCAGCCTGCTGTGTGCCTAGCCGGTCTACAGAGTCAGCTCAAACCCAGAATTTTATTACAATCATATTCAGAAGCAGATAGTCACTTCCTCTGCAATCTGATGTCAGCAGGCGGTAGTGTCTCCCACTGCCCAAATTTGAATCTTCTTAGAAAACACACACACACACACACACACACACACACACACACACACACACACACACACACACACACACACACACACACACACACACACACACACACACTGCATCACTTCACGAGACATCAAACATTGACAAAGTCCCTTTTTAGTGCTGCCTGTTGGCACAGTAACTCCGGGCTCACCAAGTCACACGCTGGCAGAATATTAATAACGGCAAGCCAATCACAGAGCTGCATGGGGGGAAAGTTATTTGCATATGAGAGGTGAGGGAGTCCATCCAACACACTGCCTTCTTACATCTCCAGCATAGTGAGATTTGTGTATGTGTGCGCACTGGAGTGAACGTGTTCAGGCAGGCCAAAATCTGCTTCGTTTGTAAATGTGGTCATTTTTTTTCCTACTCCCTTTTTATTTTGGAAAGATAATGGGATACTCAAATTCACTTTCAAAAAATCTGTGCAAATATGAAAGTTGAAGTACGTCAGGTTGTTAAATGCAGCACTAATTTCCCAGTCTGCAAGCTAGAGCTCTTGTTTCAGGGTTGTGACCCAGTGTAAAGTGCTTTACCTCAACTATTTGAGCTGCAAACTGATGTGGCTCACAAATCTAAGTAAGCAACACTTTCCTCATTCCTCCCTGCACTTTATTTGAGATCCTTCCCAGCACATTTTTGTGGCTATTTTTGTACCTGAACATGTTTCCTATGTCTGGTTGTTAGTGTGTTTTTTTTGTAACCGAAAAGCAAAACTGGAAAAAACACATACTGTGCATTTTAAGGCAAGGAAGATGCACCTTGTCAGGAGCATTATGGATCCATATTACTATATGATTTTATACTTTTATATCATACAGTACAGCACAGGAAGTGAATATAATCCTAGCCTTTGTTCCATTTTTATATTCATTCATTAAGGTAGCTTTGTGTTTCAGTTTCATCACAACTCACTGTTTCATTTCTTGTCAGATTCAGTGTAAAAACCTACAAACAAAAAGCTGCCAACCTTTTCCAAGGTATTTTACAAAACCTGATGCTTTCAGTATCAGTTTTATTTGTTTGAACAAGTTCTAATGCTATTTTCTGTAATCTCTGCATTTTTATATTAAAACAGAACTATAGATCATAAACTATGATCTAGATCAGGAGTTCACAAACTTTTAAGCTCGCAAACTCCAAATTATAGGTGCCACAGACTCATGACCCCCACTGTCCCTCAAAGTGATTTAATGGGGCTTCATTTAGCTGGTCTGCAGAAAATTAGCCTACCTATATGAGCACGTGGCTGTGTATCCTGTACTGTACTACTGTTACTGATGCTTTTGATAATTAACTGGTAAGTAACCCTAAACTTAGAAGACATCTGGCATAACGAAAAGCAGAAAACTAATTACATTTTCTATTTTTCAAGGTTTTATTTCAAGTTTTGCTACAATTTTTGTCAATGTTGTTTTACTACAATGGGTAAAATGTACTAATTTTAGATAACTTAAAAAAAACAACATCCCAGAGGACATCTCACGACCCCCCCCATTTGTGTCTCGTGACTCCCCAGGGGGTCCCAACCCACACTTTGGGAACCCCTTATCTAGATCATGTGTGGTAACTACATTGAAGTTGTGGTTCTACATCTCAAAGGAAGTGTAGAATAAAGGTCATTACTCTGCAGACAGTAAGCTCTGTCCATCATCATGCATTTTGCAGACAGGAAGCAATGATGGGCTCCTTTCATTTCAACCCCACAAAATCAATCATAGCACTAATGGAATACACAAATATAATTAATTGGGTTTGAGCATCCAGACGTGAAAACAAAAATAGATAAATACCACAACCTGTTGAAGGCTAATATCCTAAGGGCCTTTATTTATTTATTTCGCTACAGGAGCGTGCAACTCTGATTAATAGTGTTTACTGTAATGATCACTGTTATCAGCACTGCTCACATCCCTAACACTACCTAATACTTTTCTTAAACAAAGGAATCAAACAAGAGCAATACAGCCCTTTTGTTGACAGTGTTTATGTAAAGGAATGAACACTTGCGTATTGATAAAAAAATAAGCACAGTAAGCAGGATCATCCAAATAGTGTCAATGCTGTTTGTCATTAATGGACAGCAATTGTTCTACTATAAGAAGTCAATAAGTGGTGTTTTTTGTGACTCATTGTCTGTGTGTGTGTTTGTGTGTGTGTGTGTTTGTGTGTTTGTTTGTGTGTGTGTGTGTGTGTGTGTGTGTGTGTGTGTGTGTGTGTGTGTGTGTGTGTGTGTGTGTGTAATTTTTCTAATTAGAAGATCCCCATGGTGAGCTGCATGGGATTAGTATCCGACCCATTCACTGGCCGTTTGTGTCCGATCTTCTGAATACCTACTGTGTTCTCTGTTGGGGGAATCAATGAAATCCATTGAGCTGCATTGTTTCTATTAAGAGCTGTTTGTCAAACAAGATGTGACTTCTGGATGATGGATTTATGAAACAACATGGTCAGCTGTTAGAGTCAAGAAGTAGGATTAACAAAAAACAAGGAAACACAAGATGGGCTGTAATTAACAGATGCACCAGCTTGCAATGCCAGTCTCTATTTTAGTCCGACTTGCAGTCAAGTCCCTGTCCGTCAGAGCTGTCTGAGTTGTCTGTGTGTTCTGTTTTATAACTTGTTTTCAGTCCACTAAGATTGCCTAAGATTTCAGATTAGGTTTAGAGAAGATATCCATTTAATTTCATCATATGAAAGTAACAGCATACACATATTCCCCAGACATAAAGTACCACTATGCAAGATTCATAGAGTGAACTCAATTTGGATCACATATTTGACTAACTTAAACTGCAACAGCTTTTTGTTGGTATCAATTATTTGTAAACCTTTTCTCACTCAATATTTCCTGTTTTATGTTTTCCAGCATTCAACCATGACTGGATCACACGTGAGAATACATATGAGACACCTTAGGAAGGGGAGATAAAAAAGCTTTCCTGGTGACTTTTGCAAAGGTATCTCAATTGTGTGTGTGCTGCCAATGAGTAAATGCTCATATGCAGAGCATGTGTTAGGTTACATGTACTGCATATGTTTGTATTTGGCACGTTTTTGCAAGGGGAAAAGCTTGTTTCACTTACAAAAGTGATATATTTCTTTGTTCACTTAGATTTTTTTTTTTTTACATCACAGCCTTCCCAGATTATCATTAAAACGTGATTTTGTATTGAAGTAAGAGACTTTAAGAAAAAGCAGCCTATTTACCAGCTACAGAGGTTTCGAGACTTGGGCTGTTTTCGAAACCGCCTACTATACTAGCAGTACGTACTGATTTGGCCAAAATTCAGTATGTAGTAAGTAAAAAAGTGCAAAATCTGCAGTATGCCAAAACTCCCCGGATGTCGTACTGATTCTGGAAAATTTCACAGTATGCATCGGACCAGTCTGCCTCGCATACTGTTTCCCACAATGCACAGCGCTCTGCTCTGCTTTTTCTTTTCTCTTCTTTTTTTGATGGGGGGAACTCAGTTTTTATATGCTGTGAAAATTATTAAATGCCATATAAACCACTTCCTAACTTTTTAAATCATAAGTGATACTAAAGAAGCAGTTTCTCTATCAGGTTGGCCGTTGTTTACTTCCGCTTTCCGAAACCGAAAAATTCAGTGACATCTGACCCAGCGCACTGCAACACAGATCGAACAGAACAGTCATACTACATACTAAAATCAAATACAATGTACTGCCTACTACATTAGTAGGTTGTATGTAGCAGGCCATTTTGAAAATAGCCTTGGTTTCATTCTATAGGATGTCTGGTCTAGTGGACAGCTCCTGGTGCTGAAATGAAGTCAAGAACTTTCCACATTAAGAGGGTGAAGGGGTCATACAATGGCTCGAACAAAATATATTAACTGCTGTTTAAAATGTGTTTTTTTTTTAAAGAGAAGAACATAAAGCAAAAAAGCCTCCCAGTGAAACACTGAATGCACCTTTAACCATTTTTCCTTAATCCAAGCACGTTATACATTTTTGATTCGATGCAAGTTCAAACCGACTGTATCATTTAACTGAGATTACAGTGATATTTAATGGATTATTCTTAGGCCTAACAGCTTAAGTTTTGTTGCAGAGGAGGCACAGAAATTTGGCAGGAAAATAACAAACAATCACACAAACACTTCTCTGCCTACTGATTCATCTTTTATCTAAATCTTTTAAAATGGAAATGATGTATTATGATCCCAAAGAAGCTGTTTTTATTCAGTGCGTTTGTTTTATTCCTACCTTTTTAAAACACCTTATGAATAAGAGATCATGTTTGGTACTTTCAGCTCTGTCAAATCTTTATCTTTGTATTGAGAGCAAAAACACAGTCATCAGTCAAACTGTTGAGAGCTTATTTTCAGATCATAAGAAAACCTTCTCAAGATTTGAAAAACAATTACAAGGATAAACTCACAAGTTTTCTCTGTGCCTGTAAACTGTGTTAGCTTCAGTGAAGAAACTGTGCTGAAGAAACTGGCCTGTTGCATAACACGACTGCAGACTCTCTGCACACAGGTGCTCATTTGCAAACTGTGTCTTTGACCGCTGACAGCAGGTGAATCTAGAAATGACTTTCCTCAGGCTTCACACTGACCTCAAGTTGCATTTCTTTTCTATTTCACCTGAAGAAAGCATAACCTATCTTTATGGTAACAACTATCCAACCTTCATTCGGCCTGTACCCTTCTCTCCTTCCTTTCGAAAAACTTTAAAAGCAGAAATACATGAATGTTGATGACCCTGCTTTTTCCAGCATGATTCTTCTTTGAATGGTGTTGGATCACTGAGTGAGTTCAGCCCACAGTGAGGCAATCGGTATATCCTGGTGTGAGTCAACTCTCCTCAGACTGTGGGTCGATGGTGCTGACTGAGCCAGGACAGCTAATAAATCACCTCCTGCCGTCCTAAAATGGCGGGGTTGTGATTGGGGAGGGAAGGGAGCCGTGAGCGAGGGTTAATGAATACAGGCCACATCGATCTGCTTCCACCAGCCTCCTCTCTCTCTCTCTCTCTCTCTCTCTCTCTCTCTCTCTCTCTCTCTCTCTCTCTCTCTCTCTCTCTCTCTCTCTCTCTCCCACCATGGACTCTTCTATTCTCAGGCCAAATGCTGCTCCAGCACTTTGCTGACCTGCCACACTAAGCACAGGCTGAGAGCAGAGGGATCCACAGGGGCAGGGAGACATCGAGCAGTGGCTAAGGTGAGGTAATGGCTAATGCTAGCAGCTAATTAGACCCGTCAGTTCTCACTACAGGCCACGGTGAAGCTGCTTCGCTGAAACAGTCGCAAACAGTAACTAAGAAATATATGTTGTTTGCCTGCCTTTCAGATAGGTTCAGCACTTAGGGTGGAAGTGGGTGTTTGTATGTGTCCATGGTAGTGCTAGCTTCAGCAACCTGGCGGTAGCACTATTAGTCACAGCCTGTGCGAGTCGTGACCCTTATGGCTCGATAGAATATGTGTTTGGCCCATGACCACAGGGTCAGCTAGCAATGCCTGTCTCAAGCTTTTAACCCTCACTCACTTCAGGTGGAACAGCTGCGACCAGCCATCAGCATGTTTCACAACTCAGCAGCCAGCTGTGAGAGTGAGTGGTGTCAGGAAGGTAAAGCAGTACAATATGTTTTATTACCAGCCATCCACTGTAAGTGCAGCAGTGCTGTGAATTGACACTGGCTGGTGGCAGCTTCAGAGCCATCTAGCGTCCCAGTGTGAACTGTCTGTGGTGGTAACAGCCCACACAGGCTAATTGGGTCACACACACACACATTTATCAACATGTAGATTCAACTTCCTGCGATATTCAATTTCCCCTCTAACCCTGATGTAGCTATGCAGGGCAGGATGTCACATGCTCCGTATTGACCCAAACCACTGCAGCCTCTCTCTTCCCCACACCAAACTACTCTCTGCCTACAGATGTTTGGCACTCTTTCCCTTCATTCCTATATGGTACAAACCTCCAACAATTTTTACCAGATTCTCAACACATCATCATCACTCAGCTTCAACACCCCAAATCTTAGGTTATTTTTGCATTTGAAATCACATGGAAACTCCTGTTGAGGTCAAGAGACTCCCTCTGTGACATTAGGGAAGAGGACACAGACTGTTACCATGTCAGAGCATCAGTCTGTGATTGGATTTTGGAATAGGTCAGAGAGTTTGACCAACACTCAGTGTCCATTATCAGGGGCATGATTCTCTGAATCTACATATACCTAGACCAAATCACAAGGGGTCAACGAGGATAAAGCGCTTCACATATTACCAACACATCAGGGCATTGCACCCATATGAACTCATAGGGGCTATTCAACCCGTGCACAAAAAACAAACCATTGAGTGGTGGAAATATGTTATTACTTCTTTCATTGTGTGTTGCTGATAAAATTTGTCTCTTTTATGTGGCACAGACAATTTGTTTAGCTCTCATGAATATGTTGAGGTGCTGTTCGTTAATCTTGTTTTTTGTTGAAGACATCAAGAACTGGTTCTGTAAAACGTTCAGCACATTGCAATACAACTGTGTGTTACACCAAGCATGAAGTAGAAAAGGTTCAGGTATTAAAGTTAATTATTGCTTGATGCTCATTTGAATAACACTTGTTAAATGCATACAGTATACTGTGTCTGTCAACGACTGTTACAAATTCTCTTTGAAAGAACAAAAAAGATACAATAATAAACTACCAGTTGATAATCAGTGGGAATAAAGCCTTTACTCTCTGGCATTTAGACTTGTCATTTTGTAAAAACATTGATCGGCCAAAGAGGTCTGATTTACTCTGTGACCACTGTTATCATTTATTATTAAATTTGCAACCCTCACCCTGCACAGAATGTATGACATTTGGAAAGATAAGGTCAATTATTCAAATGTAAAAATGTTATAGCTAGAATCGACTACTTGTAATACAAGATGCTATATCATTCTTCGGAGTAATTCCATAAAACACCTTGTGATTTACCACACAGTGCGTATCAATTTTTAAGATGGTAATAAATCCTTGCAGCGAAGACCCCACCACATTTATTAAAATACAACGAGACTACAGAGCCTGAAACAGAGATACCTTACTCTGAAGCCCTGTGGAATCATGTGAACAGAAAAACACAGGGAGAGAAATACATGAAGACGTGGGGTATTTGGTGTGCTAACCTTCCCTTTCCATATGCATGTCTGTTATTATAGCACAGAAGCTACAACCATGCCACTAATTATTTTACTGACACTATCTGCACCACCTTGGCTAATGCTTTGGTATTGAACATTGTTTTCATTCTCCCTTCTAGTTGCCGTTCTTTACTGTACTGTTGTAGCCCCAGGAAGATGCTGGCCTACAAGAGGTCAGTTTTCAGCTGCAGTAGTTTAAGCTCAACAGATGGCTCGCTAATTTTTGCAAGATAATAAAGCTGAAGAATATCCATAAAGGCAACATAGAGTGCTCTGTAAATTATCACCATATTTAGCTGATAATATAAGCATATTTAGCTAACTTGTTTTGTACATCCAGACGTGGTTTTAACAAAGATAGGGTTTTTTTGTTGTACTGCGTGGTAAGTGCAATGTCACTTAGAAGTTTATTAATCATACAACAGAGCTCCTTCACTTCCATAACTCAGTCTAATTACAGAAATGATGACATATCTGTTTGACATGCAAACAGAGATCTCATGCAACAGTTGAATGACTCATCTGTTGACATGCACATAAGCACAGTTGGATGACACCGTGTCTGAACAGCATGCAACGTGAGCGAGCGTCAGCGCCGGAATCTGCTGGATTACATTGTTGTTGTTTTTTCAAAGTTTCCTGACTGGTTGCACATGACGAAGCACTGAGCAATGCATAGAGATGCAATACGCTGTGTTGACCCCGATACTCTTCCTGTGGCTCGCATAGATGAGGACAGGGAGCAGATGATTTACTAAGTTCAGATGAGCAGTTATCTGTGTGATACTTCCTCGTGGTCCTGGAAAACACCTGGAAAATTAAAAAAAAAAAAAAAAAAAAGGAACATGTTCTGGAAAATCATTTAAGCATTCTCATAATATATCAGAGTTCTAAAAAATAATCTGTAAGAGCTAAATATGTAAAGGATCATGACAAATAGTGATGGCATTTTATGGATGATACTAGGTATAGGCTTCACTCTGTAAACACACCTAGATGTAGGCTGGATGAAGGTGGCATGACTACTAGCAGCCGAAATTTCAAAATAATGTAAGAAATATGACGTTTAAAATGTAAAATATGAGTCACTTCCAGCTGTTACTGTAGTTTGTATTAGGTTTAGATGAATTTTGATTATTTAACACACTTTTATTTACACAATGCTTGCTGTATATCAGGATTATAGCCATAGATTGCATGTATTTTGAATCAGACTTACACTGAAAGGAACATATTAGTGTATGTGCATGATAGCCTCCTGTCATACCAGCTCAGCTATCACTGAAATGTCCTGGAAAATTATGGGACCCTGTTATTCCTCTACAAAAACCTAAATAAAGTGGCAGCTGTGTTGAGGGAGATGGCCAAGACACAAGAATGTTAAGTAAGAAAATGTTTCTTCATTTTCTTCTGCTCAATATGATCCATGTCTGTGGTTGAAATGTTGTGACTTGACTTTCAAGTAAAAACTCAAGACAGGGAATACTCTGTCATGCTGGACGTCTCCAGCTGGTCTCCATTCCACAGCTGACAGCACTGCAATTTTTAATGTATTTGACATAATGGAAGTATATATTTGACAGATGCAGGTTGGACAGTGACCATGCCTTTCTACGCAATTTGTTTGAATGCTGTAAAGACACATAAATGACAGGGTGCATGTTAAGGTTCAATTACAGATTACAGTCAATTAATACAGGCAGATGTTTTTTCTGATGTGAGGAAATCACAATCTGGGTGTGAAATATTTTTGTCATAACAGAAGTTAAGTTCAAAGATGAACTGAAAGAGACAAATGTTTTTATCACACGTTAACATGTTAACATTACACGTGACAGGGTTTCGGCATAAATGAAACCTCACGCCTCTGCTTTTTACCTCTTTATGTGTCTGCAACCTCAAACACCCAGATGTCAGTGGGTTTTTCTTTTAATTCCCCTCTTTCTCCATCCTCTGGAGGCCATTCTTTGATGCCAAGAAAAAAAGAAGTGTAACATAGAAGTTTAATTCATTCTCTTTGTTGAGAACTCAAAATGGCATTTCTCTAAAAATACAACAGGGCAGTGAAGCAGAGTTAGGCGTTTTCTTTTATTTAAAACCACAACTTTTCGTTTTTTCTCTAATTGTTCTTTTCACACAAACATGAGTCACAACTGCTTGTAATTATTTTTTTTTCGTGAATACGAGACTGTTTTTAAACAGCCTTCATATTCTCCTTGTCTGTTTCAGGTTTGGAGAATGTGAAACCATCTTGTTTGTGTACATATAAAGGCAATCACTTGTTGGCATCAGACGTGAGATATAAACAGTGTGAGTTCACACACCGTTTATGTATGCTGCACAATACATTATTTAAAACTTAGCATGATACGAACATTTTTTAGGCTAGAATGCAATCTCTTTGTCCAATTGTATGACCGTACACAGTACATCCATGTATGCTTTACTTGTTTAAGCTGTGAGATATTTACGTTTTTGAATGATGACATGAACGCAGCGTTATGTAAATGAAGCCTTTTTTCAAGAAGCAAAAGGATCATTTCATTACTACTTTATTACCAACAGTTCTTTTTGAGAATGATATTTTAACCATATTCATATGCTATTACATGAAAAAAGATCACATGTAACATGCAAGCATTTGTCTTCATTGTGAATGTCTGTTGATTATACCATACATCCATTTAAATCAGCTTCAGTTCCACTTCATCTTAATGATCCAATAGGGGAATGCAAAATGCCAGTCATGTCCTATTTATTTTATGCATTTGAATTAAGATAACAATTGACAGTGGCACATTTATTATTGTCTACGTGTACTATTCTCTTCATCTTTCTATAGACCACTGCCCAAAAGCAAATATATATGTGACAGAAGGAGGAGGAGGAGAGGGAAAGAATGTGGTCATTAACCAAAGGCAGAGAGGGAGACTCCTTCTCCTGCATTCAAATGATGCTTAATCCAACACTATCAACTCTCCCTCATCCCACCTACTCCCCACCCCGACTCATCCCTCTTTTTCTCTGCCTTTCTGTGCTATTTCACTGAGAAGGCTACTATGCAGTATGTTCCCTCATCCGTCTCCCTCATCCTTCTTCTCTATACCTATTTATCTAATTTCTCTCTTCCTTCTATAGGCTCCTTTCCCCTATTCCACCAAGGACGTGGATATATCTCCTTGCCCGTCCCCATCTTTCTCCCCCACTCTTTTCGGTAAGTCTCTTCTCCTCTATCTCTCCGTCTTTCTCTCATCTTTCGAAGAGATAACTGTGTGCAAGCTCTTTCATCTTTCTCCTCCCTGAAGAGAAAACTGCCCAGCAGACACAGAGAAGCAGAGTCAGCATTTCACTGCTCTATGATGTCACGGACCCCCAGACCCAACCCCCCCCCCACCTCCAAAAGACTTACACATGCACAATAAATCGTCTGACGCTGGAAAAATAAGAAAACCATATATTACAAAGCAACTTTTTCCTGTTTGTTGTAAATGCATGACGGAAACACTCACCAAACTGTGGCTTATGGGAGGTAAGGAATAGAAACACGCTGCATCCCCACTGGAAAACACTGTTTCACTGCTGTCCTCACGAGACAGAGAAAACACAAAACTACTCTCAAGTTGGAGTAAAAAGTCTGACTGCTTGTCTCTATGTGATAGATTGGAATGGGCTGCTTTCAATTTTAATGATAGGTTTGGGGGAGGTGGTGAAGAGACAAGCAAGAGAGCTGGGAGGATCGGCACAGGTAAGAGATCTGGAGAGTTCGACTAAAGAAATAAGGCAACATGTGAGAAGCAGAGACCAAAGGGAGAGAGGATGAGAGGAGAAGATAGTTTCAATGAGGGGAGGGAACAGGAGGGATACAGGAGGGGGGGGGGTTGAATGTGTTAATACACAGGAACACTGCATCAAACCAATGCACTGCTCTGAGGCTGGCTGAGCAGCTGAGAGGAGTGCGTCAGCAGTACATTCACGTTCCCACTGAAGGACAAAGGGAGGGGGCAGAGCGAGCATCTTAGCTGCCTGCAACACCGACACGGAGGGGGGGAATAGAGAAAAGAGAGAGATTGGAGAATAAACAAGAGGAGGAGATGTGGATTAGAATGCTGTTCCTGCTGCTTCTGTGACGGTGGGCTGCCTGTTTGAGTGCTCGCGTGCCTCCTCCTCTCCATCTCTCTCTCTCTCACACACTCTTTCCTTCGCGCACTCTATCTTCCTCCTGCTCTTGATCTGTCAGTACTTCTCTCTCTCCTCTCTCAATCACTCTCTTTCTGTCTCTCTTTTTTCCTCCTCCTCTCCCCCCCCCCACCCCCACCCCCCCCCTCTCTCTCTCTTTTTCTCTCCCTCTCTCTCTCTGTTCTACTCCGGCTACTGCAGTAGTCCACCAGCCAGCCGCAAGTCTGACAGCCACACACATGGCTAACTGCCACAACTTACTACCTCAGCCCTGGAGAAAAAACTAACAAATAAGCAAGCAGAAGAACACTGCAGGAGACAGCCCGGGGACAAACAGCAAGTGGAGAGAAGAATCCTCAATACCTTTCTCTGTTTTTTTGGATATGGATTCGGAGCCCACTTCCACACACATCCTCTGAGCGTCATCCTGTCTTTTCTCTCATCGCAGAAGAGGACAAGAGTGCTCCCTCTCTCTTCCGACAGCCTTTTGCGGAGCTCCAGCAGTGCAGCGCATCCCCCTCTCCACCCCCCACCCAGCGCCACCATCTCTCCCACCACCCCCAACCCCCCACCCCCACCCCCCTCCCCCCCAGGAGGAATAGACGGATTACTGCTAACTGTGCACACGGCAGCCTGCAGCTGCTCTGACCAGGGCCAGCGCAACGTTGGGAGGAAGCAAGAGGAACACAGAGGAGGAGAGGAGAGGGGGATGACTGTGCCGGGAGTTCTTTAGCCTTTTTCTGTCTCTCAGTCTCTGTCACAACGGGGCTAATCAGCGACCGACTAGCCCTTGGCAAAGTCACAGTGAGGGAGGTCTCTCCAACAAACAGGCGACCAGTGGACGAGCAAACACATGTATCAGGAGCCGTCAGAACTGGGGATTTTTATTTATTTTATTTGGTCACTTCTTCTCTCCTCCTCTGTTGTCTTTCACTGCGCTATGGATCATTGTTATTTATCCACAGTGGAGCAGCATTTTGGAGTCTGCAGCCTTGCAGGGGGGCAGTTACTGGGGGCAGAAGGGATCCAGGCACCTGCTAAGCCTTCATGGCCTTACGTCTGCCTGTGAGTGCTTTTCATGCTTTTTTCAGTCTTAAATAGTAGGAGCCATTTTGTACCCAGGGCTAATAGAGGGGCCACCTCACTTTTTCAGAGAGGGAAAACAAGAAATTATCAATCTCTTCTCTCTCCATGGAGCGGAATAATAAATGAACGTGATGCATGGCTGTTGCTTTTAACATTTGGAAAGAGGCAAGAAGAACCACTTCCAAACTAATGAGGTACGTCATTGATACTGTTATTAATCCTTTTCTCACATTGCTGCTCTGCTTTTCCTCTGCTACTATTCTTGTATTAATCTCTCTCACTCTGTCTCCTCCTCTGTTTCTCTTTTTTCCCTTCTCTCTATCTCACATCTATTTTGATGTAGCATCTTCCTGCACTGTCGATGGAACTTGGGAGCCTTAAGTTGCTCCAGCCAGGCTAAGGTGGTCTGTCCTCTGGTGTGTGCCGTCTCCCCCCACCATGCAGAATAATGAGCCCTCCACACCATGAGTCCTTTGGGCCAGGTTAGTGTGCAGCCTACCTGGAACGCAGCTCTGCTCGCAGTGATCTCTCTCATGGTACCTACTCTCAGTATGTGCCAGTCCACGGGCCCTGCACTGGGCTCGGCTAACCCACAGAACTGTCCAGGTGTGTGCTCCTGCACTAACCAGCTCAGCAAGGTGGTGTGTACCCGCCGCGGCATGATTAGAGTCCCTCCAAACATCCCAGCCAACACCAGGTACCTGAACCTGATGGAAAACAGCATAGAAACAATCCAGGCGGATACATTCAGGCACCTGCATCACTTGGAGGTACTGCAGCTTGGTAGAAATGCCATCAGACAGATTGAGGTGGGGGCTTTTAATGGCTTGACCAGTCTCAATACCCTGGAGCTGTTTGACAACAGACTGACAGTCATACCCAGTGGAGCTTTTGAGTACCTGTCAAAGTTGAGAGAATTATGGCTGAGAAACAATCCCATTGAGAGCATTCCCTCCTATGCCTTCAACCGTGTCCCCTCCCTCATGAGACTGGACCTTGGAGAGCTGAGGAAGTTGGAATATATCTCCGATGGGGCATTTGAGGGCCTTCAAAACCTCAAGTACCTCAACTTGGGGATGTGTAACCTTCGGGAGTTTCCTAATCTTTCACCACTGGTGGGATTGGAAGAACTGGAAATATCAGAGAATGTTTTCCCTGAACTGAAGCCTGGAGCCTTTCGTGGGCTTAAGAATTTACGCAAACTATGGATTATGAACTCTTTAATCACTACCATTGAAAGGAATGCATTTGATGACATCACAGCCTTGGTGGAGCTGAACTTAGCTCACAATAACCTATCATCCCTTCCACATAATCTCTTCACTCCTCTACAGTACCTGGTGGAGCTACACCTGCACCACAACCCTTGGCGATGTGACTGTGATGTAGTGTGGCTTTCCTGGTGGCTCAGAGAATACATTCCCACAAATTCCAGCTGCTGTGGACGCTGCCACACCCCGATCCACATGAGAGGTCGATATCTGGTAGAGGTTGATCAGACCACCTTTCAGTGTTCAGCACCATTTATACTTGATGCTCCAAGAGATCTAAACATCTCAGCAGCGAGGGTTGCAGAACTGAAGTGTCGCACTGCTGCCATGAGTTCAGTCCGATGGCTTCTCCCCAATGGCACGGTATTGACCCATGGCTCGGCTCATCCCCGGATATCTGTTCTCAATGATGGGACTCTCAACTTTTCCAATGTTCTCCCCTCAGACACAGGTGTTTATACTTGCATGGTGAGCAACATGGCAGGAAATTCCAATGCCTCAGCCTACCTAAATGTCAGCAATGCAGAACTTAACACATCCAATCTGTCATATTTCACCACTGTAACAGTGGAAGTTTTGGAGCCCACTGTGGAAGAGACCCCAAAACCCAAACCTACTATTCCTGCTTCCCCCTCTGTCTTTCAGCCTGTTTTCATCTCCACACCTACTGTGCTCTTCCAGAGCACTCAGACTCCAAGGCAAGTGTCAATCCCCACTGCCAGAATCCCTAGTGGGCCAGCCGCCAGCCTGGATGAGGTGATGAAAACCACCAAAATCATCATTGGCTGTTTTGTTGCTGTTACCTTGCTAGCAGCTGCCATGTTAATTGCATTCTATAAGTTACGGAAGCGGCATCAACAGAGGAGCACGGTGGCAGCAGCCAGGACCATAGAAATCATACAAATGGAGGAAGAAGTTCCTCCTGTTCCACCGCCCACCTCTGGATCTAGTGGCTCTGATGACACAGGGCTGGTACTGCCGACATTAGTGGAACACAACAGCAACACCTTTAAGCCTGGGTACGTGTCCTCTTCAGCCCGCCAAGGGGGCTATGGAGCCCACTGGACCCAGAACAACTCTCTTCATCGCTCCGTCAGACAGCATCACAGCCACATCAGCACCATTACTGATCCCTATGCCATTAAGACTACTCATGGCAAAGAGAAGGTTCAAGAGACCCAAATCTGAGTAATGCTCCCTTAATGGATCTATCTCTGACTCTCCCCCGACCTCTCCTCTTCACTTATCTGCTCACCACTCCATGCAATAGAATGCACAAAGAACAAACGGTAACTTTCTTTTGTACAGATGTGCTAAACAGAGACAGTTTTTCGTTTCTTGTACATGCCTATACATAAGTATATAAATATGAAAAAATACAAATATATATAAATGAAAATCCCGCCAGGCAGTGGTGAGACATGCAGATTATATAAGAAAAGAAAGTAAATTGAAACTATTTTCTAATAACTGGTGACTTCTATTTAAAATAGACAAAGGTATTGAATTGTTTTTGTGATTGAGGACATAAGAAGGTACTATCTACTCTTGGAGAAGAGGTGTTTAGTTTGTTTTTTGAGAATATTTAGGATGCAGTTAAAAACTCTTTATACAGGAACCAGTTTCTAAGTACAGCCCCAAATGTAAGCTCCAGGTTTTACTGTGCCAAATATTATATGCAATAAAATGGTATTGCCAGACTAAGGAACACAAAAAGACACACAAGCAAAATCTAGATAGATAGATAGAAACATTTGTCCAAGGATAGCAGCGTAATGGCACAGATAGAATGTGCTGTTCAGTAGCTATCAGCCAAATGCTTTTGGACTGCAGTGAATTTCTGCAGCTAAGGTTTAACCCTCTGTTTGCCAGAGCTAAGCTGCGTTTATTTGACAGTGCCAGTGCTTCTTAGTTTTAGCGTATCTAAACATGTTTAGTTAGTGTGCACATGATTCCCACTTGTTTAACTGGCAAATATAAAGTGCAGGTCAATAACAGTTGTTGCAAGTACTTTGTTCTGTTATTGGTTGCATTTTGTATTATTTTCCCCCCCCTTAGGTTTTACATGCTTCTTAATGGCTTGTGTAGTGTTTAGGGCTAATTTATAAATGCATTACAGCAGTTGCCTGACTTGTCTCTGCAAGGGCTCATTCCGATGCTAATTTTTTCAAAGGAACAGACATGTGGTGCAGTGATACAGGTCTTTGCTGACCATTCGGCTTTTGGAGAAAAAAAAAAAAAAGAAGACGACTGAAGTGAAACAAAATGAATGTCTGATACTGGGGCTTTTCCATGGATTACATTGAAACATGACTTTGTTTTTCTTTTAACAGTTTATTTTGAGCAACACTATTTTTATGGAGAGACTAAGGAGGCTATGAAAAATAAAAACCTTTGGTTTGTATTTCTCTAATCAGAAACACTTTCATCTGATGTTTTTTTCTTCTCTCTGAATATATTTCCATTTGTGTGTAAGTTATTTTATCGCAAAGTCTGGAGGCAGCATTGTAAATCGTATCCTTCCCCAATCCCCCGTCTATGGTCCTATGCATTTACTCAGTGTCTGCATGAATGGGTCTTTAAGTAACTGGCGTACAATGCTGCATTATACCCCACAGTGGGGCTCTATGCAGGTCAGATAGGCTGTTGGTCTTTGATGCCTCAGCTTAGTTCTTAACATTGATTTCTCAGTGACTGTGAAGGGGAAAATACATGTATCCCACAGTTCTACAGTTTGTGGGTTTCTTTTCCTTACATACTCATCTGCAGGCTCTAGTTTCCACCTGAGTTAGTAATTCATCAAGTGAAAAAAAAAAAGAAAATACATGTTGAATAATTAATAAGAAGAAATACAGTTGTGGTCATTTCATCATGATACGAGGTACAACACAAACCTAGTTTAGCAAAGCAGGTGCTACTGGAAAGCAATCTAAATATACCACCCAAAAATGAGAAAGCAGACTCTTCTCTTCCTGTTTTTTGTAGATGCTGTTAGTGTGGATGCATTTCTGAGCAATTTTATTTATCTTGATGTCACAATGTGAAAAAAGTCATCCCCATAAACCAGCATGCCTAATCTCAGTGGTGACTAAAACCCTTTACCTGTGACCTTAATACTACCAACAACCAGTCCTCCTCATTAAGAACACATTTCAACAAATTTGATCAATCCCTGCAGGTTTCTGGTCCCCTTAAAGTTTGATGTTCCACTGCAAAAGTGCTCCGGCTGAGGCTATTTGGGGATAAAGGGGAAATTACAGTATGACCCCTGTGCTAATTATGGAGCATGGTGAGTTGACAAGAACACCAAGGCTTCATTTAAAACCTCCCGGCTTGACTTCCTGTTCCATCAAGAGGCGGTTAATAATGAGCTGTGAGTTGCTGTCGGGCATAACGTTACTCTGTGCATATTTTCCTGTGGCATTCACAATCAGATGACTGCATTACATTAGGAACTCCTCTGGTGCAGTACAAGAAAACAGGGGCATCCATTATGTAACAGTCTGGAATACAGGTTGAGTAGGAGTCAGCTAAAATATGCTCAAATATAGATATTATTTAAATAGGATGTACGTCACATATGCAAACAAATTAAATAATATCAGGTAACGTGAAGGTAATGCCTCTAATGTTCTCATTTTGGAGGTTTCCTCAGTTCTGGATGAATGGATGGAGAAGTGCTAGTGTTTTCTGCCAGCACACCTGGCAGTGTGAGTACAGGTGGAGAGCATGGCAAAGCAGATGGAACTCCTCTGACTATGTCAAGTGTTTCTTCATTTTCTTCACTGTGCAAGTGCAATACACTTTTAAAAATCCAATCCCCCCCTTAGAATATGATGGCTCTTTGCTTCCACAACACAGTGTTCTTAGTATGTGTGGGTTGAAAAAAATAGCACTCCTATTATTTCCTCAGCTCAGTGTGACTCTGGCCGCATCAAGGCTTCACACAAGGCTGGTGGCTGTTTGTAAAGCCTTAAAAGTGCTTCCTAACTAGCCACATACAGGAGCTCTAACAAGGACTTCCTTTTTTTCTTCGTCCACCTCCTCCTCCTCCTCCTCTTCAGTGTTAACAGCTAAAAGGGGGAGGCTGGTCTGGCATTAGCATAATACTATCAACCATTCAGCCAATTCAGGTTTGCTGCACCAGTGTCGAGGGTGAAGAGGTTGAGGACTGGAGTGAAATAGCCATTGTGTTAACTGCTGAAAACAAGGGCTCAGACAATAGTCCTTCCCTGACAACATCAGCAGGGTTAATATGAATCTTTTCTCAAGGGTGGCTGCCGTCTTATCTGCAGCAGCTGAGTCAGTCATATGCTTTGAATTTGGCTGTATGTTGCCTTGTTGCAAATGAGCTGTGAAGATGTCTTGTCATAACTGCTGCCGTCTCCCTTTCTCTATCGTCTCCCTTTTATCGCTCGCTAATTGACTTAAAATCACAAAGTGAAACCCCCTTCATTTAGGGATAGGTTGTGTTTTTAAGACAACCTCTTTTTCACTGTCCTTCGCCTTCTCCTGTTATCTGTTTGGCACAGCAACTGTCACAAATTTGCATAGTCTGTTGGAGCATGCTCACTCATGCCCACCTGTTTTTTCCCTATCCTATTGATTTTCAGCCAATGGGTTGTATACAGATAGAGCATCAGCTGGGGACTAATGCATCTTTTTGAAGTAAGCAGTGTGTTAGAGGCTAATGCAATCCATATTGGCAGGAGATAGAAAAGGTGAAATGAATGGCTAAACTGACACTATATAGTTGGTCTCCCTCCACCTTGATATGATCTGCAGGGAGACTACAGGAAAGAGGCTGGGATAAGGCTCTATGGAGGGCGCTCTTTGAGGTTAAGGGTTTGTTGGGAACAAGTCCTTGAAGCCTCAAGATCCGTATCTGTTAATGAAGTCCCCAGCAGTAAGAGGTGTTGGTTAGGTGGCAGGCCACAGCAATTCTGTCACAGTTTCATCGCTGACTGATGCCTTTTTTTTTGTGCCTACCAAGTGATTGTAAGAAATGATCCATGGTGCTCTTAGAAGTGAGAAATGACCTAGACTCAATTCACATCCCTCTCTATACGCATGATTTGTCAGCCTACGACTCACTGCACTCCTTTACCATAACCCCATACTGTGGGTTAACCTTGGCCTGTACTTTTTTAAAATGTCTGCCCATTTAACTGTATAAGCATCTACTAAAACAAACAACAGATTCATGCTATTTGTAATCAGACGCAGGAGGACTCCTCACTGGGTTTCATGCAAAAAAAAAATGAATGAATGTAATTTTATCAGAGATGCAAACTGAAATAAAATAAACATAGAAGTGTCTTACATCAATTGTAGGCACACCAAATAAAGTGTTGTCTTAAATACATAAATTAGCTTTAAACTAAACCTTAAATTGTTTCTTGGAGAGTGCATTTTTTAATTTAAACTGGTGCTTGGTTTTGGGTCAAGGCAAATAAGGACAATAAATACAGGAGATAAATAGGAAGGAAAAAAACAAGTGCTACTTTTGCATACAAAACTACATCATCATAACACAAACAAACACACTATCTACAAATAGTCCTAGAAAAATAATTACTGGTCTCAACTAGTGAGAGTTTACAGATGACAGTGTTTCATAGCTTTTTCTTTTTACTATTGTTGCCATTTCCCAAACTGTGTCTCAACATAATTAACAGAGGAGAAAATGTGGGCACATTTAGTTAGAAAGAAAACAAAGAAATCCATCTAATTATGCTGCGAAAATTTCTTTATAGAACTTCAGCTAAACAAATGAGTGGGGAAACAGACTTTTATAATTTGTGCCTCACAGCTTAGATTCATGATAGGACAACTCTTATTGAACTCCAGGACATGGCTGTGTGCACCAGGTGAGTGACCTTAACAGAGAAAAATTATGCTCTGAGAGTTTTATCCCGTTGAGAGTATGAACAAATTATGGCTGATGCTTAGTTTTTTTTAAAGACGAGGTATGAGGCTGACCTCACTTTTCCTGAAAAAGAAAGGACAATGGTTCACAGCCACTTCTCTCTGCTCCGTGTTAAATATGTAAGTTATATTAAACCTTTAAATACAAATCAGATTCCGAAATGCTTTGTGCTGCAGAGGAACTGCAAAATATGACTGTCCTATTATGCTGCATGAGAGCAAACACTCAGGCCTCATTCTACTGTACAGTTTGTGTCAGTGTAATGTAGGCCAGTATGCTCTCTTTGGAGCAGTGCGGCTCTAGATAAAGGGTGGCAGTTGGAGGTTGTTCCTGCAGGTCTCTTTCCCTGTCAGTCAGTCTGCCTTTTCTATCGTGTGTTTGTGTGTGTTAGTGTGTGTGTGTGTGTGTGTGTGTGTGTGTGTGGGTGTGTGGGTGTGTGTGTGTGTGTGTGTGTGTGTGTGTGTTTGTGTTTAAATAAGGGTCCTCCACAGCAGTGACAGTCAGTGTTCTGTTATTTTAACCTCTCTAACTCACTTCTGAGGAGGTCGAAGCAGAGCACATGAATGAACCCACGCTGAGAGGTAAACAAAAACAACAGCAAAAGAAATACTGGGAAAAAAAACAAAAAAAAACATGAATGTTTGAAGACAAGGCTATCAAAGATGCTGCAGTGGATAAGGGTGTAGCTTTAATTGAATGTACAATTTCAATTATAGTGGTTATCACATTCCTGTACAAAGGGTTCACACAAGAACTAAACAGCCTTTGAAATGCTGTGCTTAAGCCCTGTAATAACTTCACTTGAAGCAGCACATAAAGGAAACCATGTCTCTTAGTGATGTATTCCTATGCAGCACCCATTGTCCTACAGATGAAGAATCATTGAGGCAATTCGACATTTTTTTTTTCAATTTCTTCATTCATTTACTCACTTCCCTTTTATAAAAAACACTCAGCGATCTAAATTGTGAACTGTGAGTACTTATAATCATAATTCATCATCACAGATGTTAAAATGCACCATGGGTTTTCACACATAGAATGTGTCCCGTTGCATTGTGGTAGTACGGACAGAAAACAATGTCTTTCGATTTACTTTTTTATTCCACTAGAAAATATATTGGAAACCATTAGGGAGTTTAATTAAATAAATAAATTAACATGAAGAATAAGAGCTCTTTTATAAAATGGCCAATGGAACAAATAGTGTTCTTTATAGCAAATAGTGACAAAGCCATTGAGTTTTATCTCTGCTTTAAACTGCACTAATTTGGAGGGCTTTGTTAGAATAAGGTGATTAAATGCATTTTTATCACCACAGTTACAGTTAAATATATGATACATACTCTAAAACTTTAATGCATATATGACCACAGGTTCCAGGTTTGTAATTATCTTTCTTCAAACACACTGCTGTAAACCAAACATGAAAAAACCACATCCATAAAGTTCTGATAAAACTCATGATAACTGTATATTTGGTTTTATTTTAGTGCTTGATGATTAATTTGTTCATGTTTTTTTACTGCTATGTAGTTTTTAGACTGCGGTTTGGAGCGCACTTGTTTGGGACAGTGTGACGTAATACAGGTTTTATGTTATGAAATCAAGCCCTTTTCCATTCCTACCTTAGTCAAGCTTATTGGAGGCTGTATCAACCAAGTAATAAGGGGAAAAACAATATTTTGAGAATACAAACAAAGAAGGTCTAGTCCATCTTAAAGCATCACACATCATTCATTTACCTGGCACTAATCTCTTCTGAATGAGCAAGACGGGTGACTCATAACCAACCAACCCAGACATATTGAAGAAGTGAGAGAGGCAAACAAATTAGTACAATTTTTAAAACCGTGCATAGGGTTCTGCATTACGCCAGCGAGCCATTAGACTGAGTCCATTTGAGCTCATCGAAAGTTCATCAACAGACTCACTGTCAAATCTCCACAGCTCAGTGGCAATTTTGGCAGTTTTACAGATTCACTTGGCTTCTTTTTTTTTAAACTTGACTTCCGTCTCTTTTCTCTTTCATTCCATTGACCCTGCCAATAACATCCAAGGCCTCGCGGTTGCTATGGTTTCCTTGGATTCCAGCGCAATGGTGATTGGCTGTTGAGGAAATTGTGGTAGACACGGAGCCGTGTGAATAGGGAGCTTACTGTGACCCCAACAGAATGTACTGTATTCATATTTACTTTGAGGACCTTGGTTAGACAGCCACTCCAAATAAAGCTCAATGAGCCTATTCACTAACTGCAATATGTTGAGTTATGGCTGATACAGAGGAGAGATGTGATAAAGGATGGAAAAAAAATCACTTTTACTGATAAAACAACAGAGCCAAGCAAACAATCAAATTAGATATTTATTTATTTTTATCATGCTACTTCTCGAATGCAGGAGCCACACTGCACACCTCAGCTGCACACGTGTGTCCCTGAATCTTTTATGTTTCACTTCAGCGCCCATATTAACAGGTTGGACCAGCCAGACAGCTCTGATAAGCATTGTGTCTCAGGTGTGACTGTGGAATTCATCATCCGGATTTGTAATCAGGGATCAATGTGCAATTTCCCATTCAACATCTGAATGAAATGAAACATCATATCGCACCTATATAAAAGGCATACGATGGACTTTATATAACCATCTTCAAAATCCTTACCATTCGAGCATTAGGGAGAAAATAATGTTTATGTTACCCAAACATTGAATTTGGCAGCTGATGCTGTTTTTGCTTACACAAAATGAAGAAAATCATAATGCTGCTGCACTGAATATAAGTGTTGGTTGTACATTCAACCTTAATGACAGTAATTCAATGATACATCACGGACTAAGGAACAGGATGTCATTGATTTTATATTGTGTTCTTTTTGAAGTTCTTCACTGCTGAAAAACAATTTGTAAGAAAGGTGCAGTGAGTCTGTAATCATTCGTAAGCAAACTGGTCAAACAAAGGTTTTTATAAAGTCACACTCCTTTTCTGCTCTTACATTATCCAAAACAAGAAGTATTTTCGATGCTGTCAAAACAGCAACGCGATGATGAGTACTTTTACAGCACAGCAGAAGTCTGCTCCCAGCGAACATTGCTCCATTTGTATCTCTGCCCTTGTCATTCGTGTGTGAAGTTTTCATGCTCTGGGCACTTCAGTTTTCTTTCACAGTCCAAACACAAGCTGACCATTTGAGCCTCACACTCCAAATGACTTGTATGTGTGAATGGGGGTGATAATGTGTTTGTGTGTGTGTGAGCGAGCCCTTCAACTGGCAACCTCTTTATGATGTATCAGTGCTGTGGCAAGATACTGAAGGGAGAAGCTTGAGCACAAACAGCCCCCAGTATGAGAGAAGTCAGAGATGTTTTTATATTGCAGTAAATATTTTCATATGATATCACTCAGATAACAATAAACATAAAAGCCTCAGTCTTAAAGAGTTATTGGTTTCTGTGGATCCTGGTGTTTGGTACTATAATCTCCATAATTTTCAGCTGAATGCTAGCTGTTGTGATTCTAAATACCCCAGTGATTTAGTTGTGATTGCAGTATTGGCTAAAGAGCTGTTTACTAGAGTAAGGAAGTACGGGTTTATGTGAGACACATGCCAAAACAAAATTCTGTCATCATCCTCCTTATCCTCATGATCTCCATGTTCCCTTCATTCGGTCAATCACTGCGATGGTCAGCTGGGAATGGCTGCAACATTAACATGCCTGCTTTAAGGTAAGTTCAGGCCTAGACCTAATGCAATACTCACCACTGTACTCATCACACTGTGCTTTATTCAAAGTTCAAATATAAGTTGCTAGGAAGATTTATCCCAAAGTATTTTTTTCCATTTTTTAAACCTTCGATATGGAAATTGGGTTTTGAATTCTGCCTAAAAATAAGAAAAAGGGTTGACCTAGGTATGTAACCAACGTAACTAAATGATGATTACATTTCTAAGACGATGCAGACATGCAGGTTAAGTGAAATATGATGTCTGCTAAAGTAGTTCAGTTTCCAGAACAGGCCTTACCAGCTGTTGTCGCACCTGAAAAGCGTATAAAATATGCATTGTTTTCAGTGTGCTTTATTTTGAAAGTGTTAGAACACGTATACAAATTGATGATAGGATGTAGGCAGATTGACATATTTTGAAACACAGTGCCACAGAAAACTTGCAGTTTTGAGACAACGCTATTTTGGGGAGAGTGGTGTTACAGAAGACATGAAAATAATGGGTACCAGAGCACAGAGGTGTCTTTCTTGTATTGTGTCTGAAAGTGTCTTAACTGCAGGGTAGATCCCAGGGTGCCAGGAGCCAAACAGGGCAAGAAACATCCTTATCACTGCTAAAACCTCCGTTTAGGGTTTGAGTGTTATGCTAGAGTGGGTATGCAATCAAAAACACATCCTTCTCTAGTTTATCAAGAACATTTAGTGATAAACAGGAAGTCACAGTGGGCTGTCGGGTGAGAGGAAGTGATGAGATCTCCCTAGCAGCAATAAAATTGCACAGTGAGAGCAGATGAAAGATTATGAGACCTTATCACATCACATATCCTAAAGGCAGGCGGAACGTGTGTCACGAGCTTCAGGCTGTATTAAACACCCTTTGAATGGCAAATAAATGGCTCTCTTTATTGAGGAAGATTATTTTTAGGGTAGCTGGGTTGTCTTGAAAAGTTTTGACATAAAGTGTCAACAATTAAATAATTCCATCAAGAAGATGTAGCATACTTTGTGTCTGACAATAAAATTAATCTTGAAGAGATGCTAGTGCCAAAGTACCAAAGTTAAATAAAGGTTTTGTTGAAGATTGTATTCCTTTGACATGATAAAAACTATTTCACTTGCTCTTTTTGTTCAGATACCAAACTCGGGTCCACCTTGTGCATGCATTTTGCTACATTTTACCACAGTGGGAAGGAAAAGCTTCTTTTCAACAGGGAGAAACTTTGGGAAGAACCAGACTCATGTTGAACAGCCATCTGCTGGGATCATTGCCCCAGTATGTAATGACATACTACACTGGTGGAGCCAAGGCATGCACAGAAGTGATCTGGCTGGCGACACCTCTTCTATCTATTTAACATATTTAGCACATTTAACGTATTGATAAAACAGCAGTGATCTTGCAGGTTGGTACAGTACACAGAACGGATTTCATGCCGTTTTGAAGTGACAGTTGTGGAAAGTTTACTGACTCTTGTGTCAGTGTTCTATACATTTTCTCTCACTGGCTACGTTTACATGAGACTTTTAATTCCTCTTTAATTCAGAATAAAAATTAAATCCTCTTTAAAAAGATTAAAAATGACCTTGTAAACGCCTAATCCCGAATGAAAATAACCGTTCCGAATTAAACTTAAATCTGAAGTAAGTGGCTGGTTTATTCTGATTTTAAACCCGAATTGAATAATTTCTCGATCATGTATACGTTAATTCCACTTTAAATTAATTCCGGTCGTTCTGTGCATGCTTGTTCCCTTGTCCTGTTGCGATGACGCACATATTCCACACTGGCGGGCACATATTCCTGGCTGAGGTAGTGCAGCCGTTGCACTATCCTTTGGCTTTGATTCGCCAAAGCACGGTCTTCCACCTCCCTTCTCCGGTCCTCTATCCCTCTTCTCCTCCTCAGCTGACGAAAGTAAAGCAGTATGTTTGTGTCAAGCTGCTTATTCAAAACTATAATCAAAATCAAAGCGAAAACTGTACTTATTGTGTGGTCTTCTATGTTGTGACCGAAAACAAAAGAAGCAGGAACTGGAGTCTGTTTTCTTCCGGTAGACGTAAATACGTCACGCCCGCCCCTGTCCAATCAGAACCCTTCCCAACCCCCAGACCTTAAGCGGAATTGAATAAAGACGATTAAACATGTTTTCCATGTGAACCTCAATTTGGAATTATTATTTCCATGTAAACGCGAAGGAGAATACTTTAATTCCAAATTATTTAATTCAGAATAATTAATTCTGAATTAAAAAAAAACATCATGTAACCGTGGCCACTGTTCCTCCTCTACTGTGATAGGATAAAGAACAACATAAAGTGTATGTGGTTTTGGTGCTTCTGGAGCCAGTCTCAAGCTGATACTCAAGTAACTATAGATTTCAGCACTTTTTTTCTCAAGACCGGAGGTTGCTGCTTGTTAATAACAACAATAACAACATAGTGATGATAATATGAATATGACATAATAAGAACTGTAGCAGTTAAAGTTAACAGGTATATCAGGGGTCTGCAAGTTTGTTTTTCTTAAGCCACTAGATGGTGGGGCAAAAGATAATCAAAGGCTTATTCAGTTGCTTTTTTAAAAAGATGCTACTGGAATTTTCAACAGACTGAAATAGAGTGGATTTTGTAAATGCTCATTCAACTGCATCAGCCTGTGGTTAACTTAGGACAGTCAGAAACAAAAGCCACACGTGTGTGTGTGAGTTTTACACCGCATGAATAAAAAAAATTGTGTTCACACCGCATGAAGTTCATAATTGACCTATTTGAGTCATGACGTATTCTTAATAAACTTCTTTGTAATTTCCTCTTTCCATGTTGCAAATAACAGCCTACATGTGTATCAGTTTATTCTGAGAATGCTGCTTCTTGAGGCACTGGAGCTTGACGTTTTCTTCTAATTGTTTAACAAAGTTTTTCTCTCAGAATTATTGCTTTGCTTCAGCGACTGCTCTTCCTTATTTATTAGTAGTATTATTATTGTTTATGTGGAGCTAAGCCATCACATCACGAGTACAGTGAATTAAGTGAAACAATTCATTTAAAGGGAAAAGTCTCTATCAAAAACTCTGAAGCTCTAAAGAGGAAAATTGCAACAAAAAGGGCTTACAAAGAAGAATGGACAAACAGATATGTTGATCTTACCTTTATTTATTTTGCTGAAGTCCAGTGAATCTTTTATCTGTATGTAAGGAATACAATGTAAGATGTGAGACGAAGCAGTCCAGAGTTCCACCTCAGAAGGAGGTACAAAAGCGCTTGAAGCACTGACAGCAAACTACTAAGCCTGTCGTTACATATTCTACGGCCAAATTGTATTGAACAAGATAAAATTTAAAAAACGCACCGTCTCACCCTTTTTTTCGGTTGGCCAAACGCCACAGAAGAGGTGATTCAAATTATATTTGTTGCCTTTCTGATGGTGCTTTGTTTCAGCACTAGGCAGTGTCCACTGTCTGCAGTACAGATTGTGGCCTATTCCATTGCATGGATGTTTGTGTCTGACTGTCATGGCGTTACTGATAAGAAAAGCAAATAAATAGATAAATGATTTAATATACTGTAAGCCGCATCAAAATACAGTAATCTTGCTGGCCAGATATTCTTTCTGGCAGCCAGCTTTGACCCTTGGGCTGCCAGTTGCAGACCCGTGAGGCATACAGTATATACCAGCATTTACAACTCTAACAATGATAATACTAGGAAGCCCTCTAGATAATTTTAACAGTCAGAGTTTCCCAGCTCTTAATTTGTCGGTACATTTCCCAGCACATTTGCAATGTACTTGTTCATCATGCTACAGAGACTGTTGCTAGCCACTGGATTTGAAGCCTTGACAACAGATAGCATGTGAAAAGTGTGAGTGGATTGATTGGTAAAGCGTAGTATCTGAACAAAGTAACTCTTTGTGTTAGCGCAGGGACAAAGGTCTGCACAGGTCAGTGTCATCTTTTCTTTTTCTCTTTTCACTCTCTGCAACATGATTTTCACACAAACAAAGCCACTCACAACCCTGACATTAAGCGTGTTCAGTAGGTATGGCAACAGAACAAATGTCTATCGCAACTGTGCAGCACTCTCACATTAATGTGTGTTTGTTTGTTTGTTTGTGTGTGTCACTGTTGTCCTTTGTGCTCTGTTCTTTCAGTGAGCCACAGACACTTACAGACTAAGTCTGTCAGGGTAAGAAAGCGGAATAAATGAAAGTTATCATCATTGTGTTGCTGGGGAGAGCGTAAAAAGTCTGACTAAGGGGTTACAGGTTTATTGTTTTTAGGGAAATTATGTGTTCTTAAGAGGAGTGTTTGACTAAGCACACAGGAGCCTACACTCAAAAATCACCCTCACAAATTCAGAGTATCGGCTGGGAAATAAAGTGCTGGTAAACATGGGAGGGCATAAGTTTGTTTTTATTCCAACACTAATTCTGTTGTGTTAGAATTACGCAGACCATTAGCAGCAGCAAATGTGCTCCAGGCCTCTGTGTGTGTGTGTGTGTGTGTGTGTGTGTGTGTGTGTGTGTGTGTGTGTGTGTGTGTGTGTGTGTGTGTGTGTGTGTGTAGGTCTGTGTGTGTGTGTGTGTGTGTGTGTGTGTGTGTGTGCATTTGCTTGGAAATTACTAAGTTGGAAACAAGAGTGTTCAATGGCGTGTCAGTGGTATTAATAGGGGAGGATGAGAAGATGCAGTTGTTTCGCCTCCTGCCTGTGCTGCACATTCACTACCTTATCACTTCCAAACACTCTGGTTCGGCTCTGTCAACTCAAACGAGCTAATTGCCTTAGTCTTCCACTCCTTTTATTTTCATTTTGGCTTCCTCCCTCTCTTTGTTCTACCCACACACATCGGCCACTGACTCTCTCTCTCTCTCTCTTTCTCGCTCACCATCCGTCTCACATGCACAGTTTCTAAATGCCTTTCTTTAATTTGAATTCTGTCTAAGAATTGCACCTTGTCCTAATTGCCTATGCAGCTGAGTCATACCCTTTCCTTCAAGCTGTTTTCTTTCAGCGACTCCCTCTCAGCACCTTATTTTAATCCGCTCTCTATCCTTTTTTTAACTACTTCTGCAATTTTTTTGATCAGCTTTAACTATACATCTGTAAAATATGTTTTTTCTTTTATTTCTTGCCGACTTACAGCTTCTCCCTCTCCTTCTCTCTCTCTCTCTCTCTCTCTCTCTCTCTCTCTCTCTCTCTCTCTCTCTCTCTCTCTCTCTCTCTCTCTCTCTCTCTCTCTCTGAATCTTCTTCTGGGCCTCTCAGAGAGTGAGGAAGGATTATACCGTGACAAAGAGCCGTGGTGCAGTAGAGGGGGATTTGGGGACGCCAGGCTCTCTGTCATCTCAGGACTCACTCATATGCCTCTGCACTCCATTATTGTCCCACTGACGCATCTGTCCAACCCAGAACAGGCAAAGAGTGAGACTTAAGAGAAGAATGATGTGTGTGTATGAGAGAACGAGAGACTGGGTGGTTGGGAACTACTTTAATTGACAGAGCAGTCTCTTGAGTTTCTTTGGCAGACCAGATAGGAAACTCTCCAAAAAGAGGAACTTCTTGGAATTGCCTACAGAATATCACCTGGGAATTTAATGGCATCACATCCAGACATCATATGAAGGAAATGAGAAATGTGTGTGTGCAAATGTGTCACTATGTAGAGCCCAAAGTCACAGCTTCATATCAAATGTCTCTGGAAGGTAAGTGCTGACCGAATCACATTTATTTAACAAGACACCACTGTCTATATACTACCACTTTCTCTTCCTCTGTTCAATTTGATTGACTCTGATTGAGTTAAATATGCAGACAAACTTGAACCAATTATGAACATATTCAGATGGCTGAGAAGCACACAGTGAGGGACGTGATGTTATACATTTATATTGAAGTTATGAGAAGCTTGCTGCAGACAGGGTTCTTTATTTTTGGATTTTATTCAAAGCAGTGTGGGATTGCAATCAATCTAGTGTTAACTATGTATTTCCCATACTGTGTATACAATCAGCAGCTTGTTTGTATGTTCTCCTCGCTTTCTATTAATAGAGTAGTTCCTGAGCTGTGCTTGCTGTGAGAACATAATGATTACAGGTGGTTAAAGTGGTCAAAACATCTTTTAACAGGAGACGCAGTCTAAACATGAGTACAGTCTAGATTAAAAAAAAAAAAAAGTTTTAGGGATGTTTTTGACCGCAAAAAAAATCAGTGTTACAAGCTTGACTCTTTGCTAATACCAGATTAACATAACTAAGATTAAATTTACTTCATGTGTGCACTCAAATTAAGAATACAATAAATTAATATGAGCCCTCATATCATGTTTAAAGGAACAATAGTTGCAGAATAGATCACAATTAACAGCATGTCTGAGTATAGATAAAAATGATCTGCACGATGTTACAGTGTATATGAAAAATCAAAGTACAACCAAGGATTGCTGGAGAAGTTGAAAGCCGGAACAAGTGTGAGTGGATTAGCACCTCGCTGGACAAACCTGGAAGTGACAACCCTGAAATGAGTAAATCAACACCCAGCGGGCCACAATTTATTTGGGGAACAGTCATTTCACTAGGTGAAGAAATAGTCTGGAGCCTCCAGACATGTAACCTCCCCTGGGTAGGAGTCAGTGAGCAAGTATGAGGATCTGAGGAGACACAGGACCAGTAAGGAGTTATCTGCTTGTTGTAAGGCAGATTGGAATCAAAACAGATGCCTCTTTGACCTACAGAAGCAAAGGTACCAGAGTTATGGTAAACTATTTTCCATTTTCTATTAATTAAATCATTCATTTGATCATGCTGTGACACAGTGTGTCAATGCCATCCTGCTGCACCATTCCCTCACAGATAGGAGGGGGAGAGCAAGGAAACGTTTTAATCCCGAATCTGATTGCTAGCTGTTACTAACTATTCCCATTTTGACAAACTGTACCTTTAAGAGAAAGCAGGATGATAATTATTTTTCCAAATACACTCTTTACTCCTGTTAACTTGTCTGTCAGGCTCAGGATAATTCTTTAGACAAACTAGAACTGGCAGTATCCTCACTGTTGTATACTTTATCTGATAATCAAGGTCTGTCAAAACTTTCCATTTGCACATTTTTAGCCATAACCTGAGCTAAGATGACTAACCTTTAATCTGAAATAATTGTCTATTTCAAGCAAACTCTCCTACTGGCAATGGACTAATTGCCTAGAATCCCAGAGTGTCCAAAGATGTTCTTTGGAACTGTTTTTAGGTGTAATAAATCAAGAGCTTTTATCTTTAAACACAATCTGTTTTCTGGTAAATTACAAAGAGGTACATGGTTTTTGTTTCAAGCAAATAAATGTTCAAGCCAATGATACATTACATTTTGAACTTACAGTAAAGCCCTCTGAATGGCTGAAGTTGATGGTGGACAAAACACTGCTTTCTTTTCTGGTTGCTTATTAGTCAGCAGAATGCAAACTTGCTACATAGACAGATCTCAGCCACAGCTGTGCAGATGGCTGACAGGCCATCGGTTGTACTCAAGGGGCAACCTCCGGCCGCAAGAATTGAAGCAAATGCGGAAGTGTTAAAAACTGCAGTTCATAGAGTGTCTGCTTGAGGCTGGCTCCGGAAGTACCGGAAGCCACATACACACACATGTAAAAAAGCTAATCTTTACAGCCGAAGTAAACATGTTTACAGCCTGGTAAAAAAAAAACAAATTTAGTCTGGATAGCTCATTTCTCGATCAGCACACACTGTACGGGGGTGAATTTTTTAATAACGCGGCAGTTTCAAAGATATTAAGATTAAGAGTTTTTCATTATGAGAGGCACAGCTGACTTGATTGACAGGTGGAAACACTGAAGCTGTTGACTATAGGAGGCTCAAAGCTCGCCTCTTTACCTCGACAGAAGTTAGGTTGACTTCAACATATCCAATATGGTTCCCGCCGACGATTGGCTTCAAAACAGCTCCAGACACAGATGGGTGACATCACAGATACTACGTCCATTATTTATACAGTCTATGGTTGTAACTTAACCACCATTTTGTTTCTCATCTGGTTTCCTGCTGCACTTAAGATGTCTTGCTGTTCCTGTTAAAATTTCAGACTGTTGAGCAGCAACAAAGGATTTTCTGATGTGTTGGTTTTTGCGGACCATGTGGATACAGCTATACTTGTAATCTATTTGCTTACCCTGTCATAGGCATGGTATTCTCTAAAGGAAATGATTCTACCTCCTTTAAGCTTGATGATGCACAACTTTCTGTTTAACAAGGCTTGCAAAAAAGTGAACAAAGCTTGTTGTGTTCGTTTTTGATCACTGGAATGGAGTCTTTTGGCAGACAGTAAAATTACTTGATAAAAATAATCTGTAACTGCTGATCTGTTTTGTAGGTCATATGGAGATATCAGTATTAAATTGAAACTGTTTCATAACCAGTTAAAAACTCCTCACTGTGTTTAAGTTCAAAACATGTCAAGTGTCAATATACAGCATACACACTTACATAATTCCTAACTTTGCGTAGCTGAGCCTGAGTCCTCCGAAGTGAATCATCCAGTAAAGCCACACAGGCTAACTCTGCTGCTAAGCCTCTCATGGTTGATCCGACCAGGTTTCTCTGGGGAAACGCTGGCTCGGGCCTGTTAGAATTAGACTGGAAATCAGGCCAAAGGCATCACTTCAGAGACTGTTGTAAAATTATACAGTATAGCCAGCATTCTGTGTCATCATTATGTACTGTAGGTGGGAACCAGAATAGTACTGATAGAAGCGTGTTACATGATGACTGTTGACATGAAAGTTGCTGTCTGGCTGGGCAAATAGAGATAAAACTTGCCAAATCAGTGGTCATAATTATGAAAGAGAGATTATGCTCCCTTAATGTATTCATGTTGCAGGGCATCTGTCAATAGGTTTTTTGCAGAAACCTAAAAAAAATATTTTTTACCATTACGAGATAGGTTAGCTGAAGATTGACAGGAAATGTGAGAGGAAGAGAGTTGGGTGGACATGTGTCGGGGGGTCATGGCCAGAAGTCAGACCAGCGATTAGGACAATAGATTCTTGTGATCCACAAAGATCAAGCGTGTTAGTATGTAGCCTCTATGTATGGGGCGCTTGCTCTATGAAGTGAGCTATATCTGTGTCCCCTACAAAGTGTTTTACAAATGGAACACCACTGGAAGCCACAACCAATTTTCCAGGGTTTCCATTGCAGCCAGCAGCCATTCAAATAAGACAGGTATTCCTTCTGTATTTCAAAGCTTGATCCTTAAGGCAACTGGACTTGATAGAAATTTTTGAGGACATTTAACCTCTCCTCTGAAAGGCTTCTTCAGTTCTGACCAGACTGGGGAAAAGCTAGAAAATACAAGCCTCTAAAGTCATGGGTGTGTTCAGGTAGTTGATTTCTACCAAGATTAGTTGCCTTATGGATCAAGCTTTGAATTATCATGACCTGGATGACTGAGAACCTTGACAGACATTCCTGTGGTATGACTTCTTTTCATGTGCTTGTCATTGTTTACAGCTTGACCTGTAACTTTCATCCATCCATCCTGTATGCCCCTTATCACGACTGAGGTAGCAAGGCTCTGGAGACTATCCCAGCTGTCACTGGGCAAGAGGCAGTGTATAATCTGGTTAAGTCATCAGTCTATAACAGGGTTAACACATGGGCAAGTAACCAGACACTCTTACATTCACACCTATGGACATTTAGAGTCACCAAGTACCGGATCTAATGACCATCGTATTGTGTCAATATAACCTCTGGAAGCAACAGCCAGCTATTTTCGGGCATCCAATGGAGCCAGCAGTTAGAATTAGGGACAACAGTTCATAGCCTGATTGTGAGAATGACATTGGAGTTGAGGGAAGAATTTTGGAAGTGGAAATTGTTAGCTATCTTGCACACTGATGTTTGTTGTCAAATGATTATTGAGATTGGGAATTACGATTCATTATATTTCACCTTTCAAATCTCTACCTGCACTGTTGTCCTGAATACAGCCAATGCCAGTGGATTATG
The DNA here is from genome assembly GCF_009762535.1 of Notolabrus celidotus. Classification (NCBI taxonomy): domain Eukaryota; kingdom Metazoa; phylum Chordata; class Actinopteri; order Labriformes; family Labridae; genus Notolabrus; species Notolabrus celidotus. Next base: position 18,944,747 of record NC_048277.1, read on the forward strand.
CTACTCAAACTACAAAGTGAGCCAGAAAACTTGCCAGAGAAAAAAAATCTTCACTTACCTTAAGATGTATCCTCAGAATCTGCTAAAGCTCGGGTTAGTAGTCACAGAAAACTAGCATGAATTTGAATGTAGCATTTCCTCAGGACTCCATCTAACCCCTCCACCCCTTCCCCTCGGAGCTCCTCCAAAATGACACCCCTGCTCACATGCACGAGCGCCAGTGCTTCGCAACCATATGATCGTGACTGATTCAAACCCGGTCCTCAGCACATTGTTAGTGTTTTGCTCTACATCAACTCATGTCTCGCTCAGCGGTAAGAAAACATCAAAACATTATCATAGTGAAAGTTAAAAGCACAAACAAACATGACATGTACGCGCAGGAGGCGGGCAGAACGGCAGTACAGGATTTTATTGGTTTCATATTTTGGGTCCCAAAGGCAGGGATTGGTTGGTGTTTCCCAGGTTTACTCCAGCTGTAGATAACGGCTTTTTTTTCCACTCTTTTTGAAGAACACATTATGTATTTATTGCCATCGGGACATAAAGATAATTTGAACCAGTATAACAAAAAGTGTATCTAAATCTGACTACCAACCCCAGCTTTAATAGATATTTGATCAACGATTGTAAACTGACTCCATCAGGGACACGTACCAATGTATGGTTCCAAAAAGCCTCCGCTTATGATCAGCATGACACAGAAGTTGGCTTGATTTGAGTGTAAATCTTTATCATGGCCATGTACACACTCTCAAACACTCCAACTCACCCCCTCTTTGTATAGCTGTATTTGCTTAGAGGGTGTATGAATCACACGCCAACACAGTCCTGCAAAGAACAAACTAACAAACAGTCTGTGCCTGTGTGTGTGTGTGTGTATGTGTGTATGTGTGTGTTGTGTTTTGGGAAAATGAGGATGGGGGGATGATTTGGGTTTGGGGAAGCTTTCTTATAAGCAGGTTAGGACTCCCAGTAGCATCAATCCTGCTACAAACTGCTTTGATCAGTTTGTAGTCTCAATCCAATTTTAGAGCTTGCCCCAAGCAAGTGTGTATGTGTTGGTGTTTGTATGTGTGTATGTGTGTAATTTTGTTTATAAACTGTAAACTGGTGTTTGGCCTATAGGCTGCGCCGGGGCATAAACTGCAGGCTATAGCTGAATAATGTACATTATACTGCACTAACACAAATACAGACGTGCTCGTATATAAATACACACAAACTCATTCTCTTAGTCTTTACTGTGGGGAATAAAGTGTCATTGATATTCCAAGTTGCTGCTTGCCACATTCAGGAAATAAGGACAGCCTCATGAAACACAGCCAGTCCTTTGTAACCACCTCCATCTGTCTGTCCGTACATCAAACGCATAGATATACTAACACAGCGTCCATACATCTGCCACACAATCATCCCAATTGTTCCAAATGAGTTACTATGTTCAATATTTATTGTTCTAAAACTGCAGCTGATCGGATTAGCATTTTTTACCCTCTCAAAAAAACACAGTATAAAATATTCAGCTTCTGCAAAAGACGAGTCATGGGAGCCCTGAGAGTGTTTATTCATGTAGCACCCAGGGAGAGCTCACAGGAGCACATTGGAGGGAACACTTTACAGAGCACAGCAGAGCTCATCAGCTGAATATATTACTCCTGCTCCTGAAGGCAACGCTGTTCACTCTGGACTCCTACAGAGTGAACACCGCTGATCAGCAGGACTCACACACACACACACACACACACACACACACACACACACACACACACACACACACACACACACACACACACACACACACACACACACACACACTGATTCTCCCTCTACCATTTCACACCCACCCACACCTCAACCTCTCTTCCCCCCTAGCTGCCCTTTCTTCCATCTCGTTCCCCTGCCCATAATGGGAGGAGGAGAGGATGTTAATAGGCAAGAAAAGGTCAAGGACAGGCCTCATGTCCTGCTTAGGCCACAAAGCATTTTTAGCAGAAAGGAGCCGGGAACCTTAAAACTCTTGTAAAGCTGCATCTATGCAGAAAAACTTGGATTATAAATGAATGCTTAGTTTCTTGAATGCGCTTGTGTTTCAGCAGACTGGAATTTGAAATGCTAGTGTGTAGCTTTTCTGAGCGATGTCCTGATAGTTTTTTTTCCTTACCAATCCCAGTTATTATCATTTGACAATACTATGGGTGAAATTCACTAAGGTTGGGACTATACTGCGGTAGCACCAAGAGGTGTGCATCTATTGTCTCTGCTATCTGTTCTGTCTTAGGATCCAATTCACAAAGTATATTGCCCTGATGATACTCAGGCACAAAAATGACAAAGCTTTGCAGCTCTGTGCAGATTGCTCTTGTTTTGCGTAATTTGTGGAGATAAGCGGTCAGCATCCTCTGCTGCTCAGAGTTGCACTGTGCATTCTCACCTTTGTGGAGCTAAAATCTGTCCACATATAGATCATGAGCTGAATGGGGAGGGGGCAATTATTACCAGTTTATTGTGTTATAAAAATGTCATTGTTTACAACAAAGCTACCCCATTGAGTAAGCCAGCAGGAGTAGTTTAAGTAAAGATGTATTAATTTCTCAATAATCCGGAGTTGGAATTATTTTGTATGGTCACTGAAAGTTTGAGCGTAGCATGCTGCTCTTGTGGCTCCTTGCCGACATTCAAAATTCCACACTAACTGTGCATGGCTTGTATAGATAAAGCAAGCTGCACAGCCATATTGTGAATCAAGCCCTGAGTCTCCCAATCCACTGAAATAAATAAATATACGTAGTATTTGTTTCTAATAACAGTGATTGCTGACATTTTGCTAATTAACATTGCACTCAGAGTTATTGTTTGTTATCATCATAATGACTTACAAGTTGATTTTGTGGCTAATTTGTTATGGTATTATATGTGTGCATGGCATACTTGCCAATAACTCATACTGTTTTCAGTTTCTGAGAAATTCCAAGCAATTTGTCCAAATGCCTTCTCTTGCTAGTGCACTGATGGATAAATCACAAAACAATAAGAATTTCCATTAAATTAAACAACCTTATCACCAATTTGGGTAAACAAAAGACAATATGTTATAGGCTTGGGGATGGGTGAAGCTTATAAAGTCAGATGTAGGATCAATGCTCAGATATTTGCAGATAGCTGATATGATTTTTAACAGGCTGTAATGGAGGTTGATGTCATTACTGATAATGGTATTGGTTCGTGATACTGGTTTTGATATCAGTATTATGATTGTAAAAAATCTACCTTTTTCCCTTTTAATGCTTAGTGCTGATCCATGCCTGAGTTTCCTGACCCATTAAACATGCACACCAGACTTAGAAGAGCCGTCTTAGACCTCTTACCTCATCACACCAGGACTTTTCCTTCTCTCTCTCTCTTTCTGTTTTTTTTGTTATATAAAGTAATAGAACTGTTAGAAGGCGACAAACCTCACAACACATGTAGTAAACCTTGCTTTTGAGGCTCATATGTCTCAGTCACTACAAACAATATCAGTCTCAGCTCAAATATGCAAAGGATCGCTCCTCACAATAACAACGCCAGGGGCCACATACATGACTGGCATCTGCTGACAAATAGACTTAATTTAGATGTGACTCCGTAACATGTTATTAATTTCCCTCTCACCTACTTATACACACACACACACACACCCTCTCTTTCTCTTTCACTCTTTTAGTCCTCTTTGTAAATGATAAGGGTTCAGCTCTGACTGACAGGCGACCCAGCCTCCCCGCATCCTCTCTCCGTCTCTTCCTTCTCTCTCATTCTCTGAGCTTTCCCTCTGCTCTCATTCTGCCCGTCAGCATTATAAAGCCCAATACAATGTACATACGCACACATAGAGGCATAAACACACACACACATACACACACACACACACACACACACACACACACACACACACAAACCCACACATAGGCAGGGAGGGAGGAGAAATTAGGAGGAGAGCAGCAGGAGCAGAGGGGGAGAGGCCTTGAGTCTTAGCTGACACATTGTCTCTAAGCTACTGTAACTGCAATATTTTTTTAGATTCTCTGGTTCATAATAAGGATTGAACATCACCATGGATGCACCGCTGGCAGGACAGATGACTGTTCCACAGAGTTATTTTTCTCCCTCCCCTCGGCAGGCAGACAGTAGACTGCTGTGGAGATTGGCTGGGGTGACGAGCAGAGCAGAGGGAAATGGGATGAGGCATTACATCGAATAAGCTCCTGATTTACATTTGAGCCATAAAATGTGTGTGTGTGTGTGTGTGTGTGTGTGTGTGTGTGTGTGTGTGTGTGTGTGTGTGTGTGTGTGTGTGTGTGTGTGTGTGTGTGTGTGTGTGTGTGTGTGTGTCTGTGTGTGTGTGTGTGTGTGTGTGTGTGTGTATGTGTGTGTATATATGTGTATATGTGTGTATATGTGTGTCTGTGCACCACATTGCAGTAGTGTTTGGAAACATGGCATGCACACTTTCTTTAAACAATGCTCTGCTCTCTGTGGAGATAGTCTTTGCATCAGAACATTACCTCCTGAGGAGCTAAATTTAACCTGGAAACCTGAGAAAATGCAAAGTAGGACATTTAGATTCTTCATGACTGCACAGGATCGCAAGTCTCATCTGGCTGAATTTAAAAGTAACATAGTCACACTTTTACTTCTCACTCATCCCATCTGAAAGTATTTAATTGAACTAGATTTTATGAAACCGTCACTGCCAAAATGTGATGGGGGAAAAAAGATATTTTTTGCAGGGCTTGTTAAACTGGGACAAACAAGATTTGTTTGAATGCAGTCTGCCCAGTCAAACAACAGTAAATTGACCAAAGCCTGTGAGGCCAGTTCAGGCTGGCTGCTAGCCCCACAACTGACAAATGCTTCAACAATAACAACTCGCAATAAGGACTTCTTCTAAAGCTGACATTCATTCCTTCAGTCGGCATAATGCTGCTCTGGTGTTCAGTAAATATACACTGCTCCCTGCTCTGCTGCGTCTGCTGGTCATAATACATAACACTTACACTGATAAATCTCTCCTCCATCTGAGCATCCACCTGTGACCTCTGCTCCTCCGATGTATCCTCTGTGCTGAATTTTATGAGGCGGGCAGTGCAGAGGTCAGAGCATGGAGACCGCATGTCAGTTTGATTCGTATTCTGTGTTCACACTCATAGAGCAAGGTATAGAGAAGGGGTTGGAACTGAAACGTAGAAAAGATCAGTGTGATAGATCTGTGTCTGTCTGTGTCCCTGTGTGTACCAACATATTCCAGCACCACAAAACTGTTGTTTGCTACTCTCATATAACAATCAACCTGAAAGGCTGTGCAAAAACATTGATACAGCAACGTATCATAATATTAGTTTTCATTCAAATGTATTGATTTCCCTGCCCCTCATCATTGATACACTAAAGGTGCATTGGGTACAATTTAATGGCATTTAGCCAAACATTTGTTGGAAATGCAATATAATATTTATAAGTATATTAAGGTTAGTGTATAATCACCTGAATACAAATAATAATTTTGTTTTTGTTCACTTAGAATTAGTCTTTGGGCCATCTTGCACTGCCATGTATCCAGTGGCGGACAGTAACAAAGTCAATTTACTTGAGTACTGTACTTCAGTACATTTTTTGAGTAGCTGTACTTAACTTGAGTATTATTTTTTGGGGGTACTTATTACTTTTACTCCACTACATTCAGAAGACAATTATTGTTCTTTTTACTCCACTACATTTCTATCAATGCTCTAGTTACTCACTAATTTTGCTTTGATGTCAGCTCACCAATTTCCTTCTCTTTTCTGAAATCGGATCCCTCAAACAGTTAAATGTGTTTGTCTAGTTCTGTTTGTCTCAGTGGTTTAGTCATACCTGTATATCGTGCGTCTCCACGGTTAAACGTGGAGCAAACACAGAGCAGATGTCACTCAGATCACGCATTCATGTAGAGGTGGTAATGATGGCTATAATTCTCCACCTGAGCACCCATGGTCATATCTTCAGCCCGTGTTAGAGGTTTTTGAAATGAAGAATGATATCTATCGTTTGAAATGTTCTCCCTTTTTCCCACTCTGTCCAAACATACACACATTAATTGTCCAATCTGAGAAAGTGTATTGAGCTACGCATCATTTGTTTAATTCCAGATGAACATTTCAAACTAAGTTGTCTGTGCTTGGAGTAACTTAGTGTCTGTTTTTATTACATGGTATAGTTTTTAGAAATTCCAAGTAATGGTTTCTAGATAAACATAATGTAAGCAAGTTGTACTCCTATATATTCTTCTGCCATCATGAGTTGTGAAAATACAATGTTTGAGATTTTTTAAGAAGTACTTTGAATACTTAAGTATTTTTAAAAGCAAGTACTTCAGTACTTTGAATAAAGTAATAATTTGACAGAGCAACTTTCACTTGTATTGGAGTAATATTTTACCTGAAGGATCTATACTTTGTCTTAAGTAATGAAGATGTGTACTTTGTCCACCACTGCATGTATCCATCATAGCGAAATAGTGACATACAGGTTTTTGTGTTTAGTGGGTGAAATGCACCAGCTGGATGACAAAAGGAGATAGGGTGGTTCTTTTTTTATTTTTTTAACAGTGACTAAACAAAAAAAATCAAGAAGCACATCCACAGCTCTGCAAAAACATGCAACAAGAAGCTAAATTGCGTTTGTGCAGCTGCTCTTCGTACTTCTTGCTGTGTCTCTGCTCTGCTCTCAATCAAAACCTACCACTGACACAGACAGATCCTTCAAATTCAAAGTTAAAGTTCAGCAAATACTGACTTTTTGGTCTGACCGTTTTGCCTCAAGATGCATAAGTTACATTGGTGAGTGGTGCAGATCAACAGAGAGCTCCGGAGAGACAGGGATCACTATGATCACTATGTTTTCTTTTAGTCATGTTCTGTGGATGGTGTATGAGCTGTACACCTCCGCACAGTGACTGACACACAGAAATGCTTCAAACACACTGACATGAAAATATGAAAATAAAGAGAGGGGCCAGGGTCTGTACGGATAAAGACTCCACCACACACTTACAAACAGGTTATGGGTGAGACATAGTGCTCCATGTCCTATTTGGGAAAAAAACTCCTGGATGCTTATTGTTGGAGTTAAAAAATATTGTCCTGTGGTAACTCTGCGTTCTAATACATTTGGATGGAAATTCTGAATTAAGTAGTTTTGACTCATTACACAGCAAGTTGTTTTTTCAGCTCCAATTTAACATTTTATAGAGCATTGCAATATGTATCATGATCCATGTATTATGATACATATCATAACATGAGGTCATTGCTAGTTACGGTATCCGATGGTTATCATAATTGAAGCTGACACCTGACACGCATATTAGTAAAGATATCAGTAACAGAAGCCAGTGCTGATATTGGTTTCCATAATGGAAAAACTCAGAGCAGTGTGCTCAGTTTTGCCCTGCTTGGATATATCAGAATGCGAGAACATTCTAAAAATACTTTAGAACAAATATCCTTCCTAAATATGGCATGGTTGTAAACAAAAAAAAAAAAGGTTATCAATGTGTTAGGGAACTGTTACAACCAAATTAGACAGGTGTTCAGGTGAGTGTTGCTTGTTAAAACTTCCCCTGGATAGTGTGAGAAAATGTGGTCAGGGAGCAACTACCGTTAAGGTGCCCTTCGGCAAAACAAGTAAATGCCCCCAGTGTGCTGCTCAGTTTTCCTGGCATAAATATATTTACCTCCTCTCTTGTGTATTTGTCAGGTTTCGTCTGGCTTAGCTCTTGTGTAATAGCACATTTTCGGCTCTAGCTACACACTGAACAGTGAACATCAAGTGTTTACTCGAGGAGCCCTTCTCACTCTGACTTGTTGATGTTAACCAGCAAACAGCTCCAGCCACACTGGAACCCTCCTACACACCCGCAAGAGGTGTTGAGTGTGTGTGTGTTATGTCTTCAGGTGAGAGAGAGAGAGAGAGAGAGAGAGAGAGAGAGAGAGAGAGAGAGAGAGAGAGAGAGAGAGAGAGAGAGAGAGAGAGAGAGAGAGAGAGAGAGAGAGAGAGAGAGAGAGAGAGAGAGAGAGAGAGAGAGAGAGAGAGAGAGAGAGAGAGAGAGAGAGAGAGAGAGAGACGCAGAGTTTGGAGGACTGTGCGAATGTGTGTATCGTGTCGGGTCTGGTGTGTATCGTGTCGGGTCTGGTGTGTATGCCGCCACTCCAACTACAGGCTTGTGCTGCTGTTTTTCTGCTGCACTGCAGAGGCCTGCACCGCCTCTTGCTCACAACTTTATACTGGTTTCCCCGGCAACCAGGGTGTCTGCACATGGAGAGCAACCAACTTCCCAAATGAGAGCTTTTGTCAGTACAGTCACGATCACTAGGAGAGAGAGAGAGAGAGAGAGAGAGGAGAGAGAGAGAGAGAGAGAGAGAGAGAGAGAGAGAGAGAGAGAGAGAGAGAGAGAGAGAGAGAGAGAGAGAGAGAGAGAGAGAGAGAGAGAGAGAGAGAGAGAGAGAGAGAGAGACTCTCACCCATATATCACTTACGTGAGGCGTAAATTGCCATTTGTCCAACCTAGTGGCCAACTCTTCCAAAGTCATAGGAGTATAGTATCTCTCTTTTTTTCTTCCTTAACACACACACACACACACACACACACACACACACACACACACACACACACACAGACACAGAGAGAGAGAGAGAGTTATGCTGCAATATTTTGCTGTTTGGTGCTCCTTAGGCTACCGCAGTGAGTTTTACTCACAAGATAAAACTTTTCGAGTAATATTTCACCTCAAGTCTACAAAAAATATCTTGGCTCGTCTGTGCTGTACCGCTACTGTGTGTGTAAAAATAGGTGGACTTAAAACTTTGAACAAGATCAAAAAAGAAAGGATTCTTTTCTTTCTTTCTAACAGTTGAGAAACTTGTGGTTGTGTGATAGAAAATAGCAATATAGTGACTTTTTTTAAGGTGAAGTGGTTGAGAACAGTTGTTAATTGAAGACAGTGAGAAGCTAATGGCTGCATGAAAGTCATTGTTCTGCAGTTACTTCAGTCATCCCTTGTTTCTCTTACAGGCAGCAAGTGTAACAGCTCGTTCATTCAAGCCAAGCAGAGCCGAGTTTCTACTTCTAGACACAGCGTTTTAAAAAGCAATCAAAGTGAGAGTGCACTTAACCATATTAATGCACACTTTTGAAAGCTACAATTTAAACACTAAATGGATAGGACTTTAAGTCAAGAAGTAACATGCTTATGTTTGTGCAAGGCTGTCTGGATAAAAAAGATTACAATTGAACGTTCACTACAAACCAAAGATTTATTCCTGTCGACAGCTTTCCTGAGGTCGTAAAATGATGTGTTATGGCTTTAATTCCAACATAATTACCACGGTTACCTTTCTGTCAGCGTGTTTTGGAAAAGGAAAGGGAAACCTGACTTGCTTCAATATGTCAAAGCACATCTAATAGTGTGTGATAAACTTTCAAATGCTCTGATGCAGTTTGATGCAACAAAGCTCCAAGTGCTGAAATCATGTGACCTTCCAACTTTCATACAACTCTTGAAACACTGTTTTGACACATTTTTGCAAAGCTTTTAGAATTGTTTTAAATCCACCTCTTGTTATCTGATGACTGGAATCATTGCTTTTTGAAGCAATGCTTTTTTCATAGGTTGAGCTTCTACAAAGATTTGTATCAAACAAAAATCAGAGTTGTTCTTCCCCCTACCTCTACTTTGTGTGCCTGCTGTGCTTTCATCCAGCTGCCAGGTTAGGACCACTCCTGCAATCACGACCAAGCCCTGGGTCTGTCTTGAACCACCTCCCCTTCCCTGCACACTTCCACTCTGTTTGTGTTCTCACCTGGAAGGTCTGCCATATTGAGTGCCGTACAAAACCTCTGAGTCTGGTTCGGGAGATTGTCTGCTCCAATGTTTGCTTACTGATCAGAAGCAGCATTGTTCTTGTTTGTCAATGGAGATGCTCAGTAGATTAAGGCACTGTGTTATAACACGCACAGACTTAGGAAGGAAGTAATTGCACATTAATTAACAACATATTCAGGGGCTAGTTAACACGTGTCTTGACTTCAAACAGAGTTAACTCCATAGCAGAGTAGAATCAGGGTCTGAGGATGGTCCTTTGTGCTTTTTACTTCTTCCAGTACCAGAGCTGATTGAGAGTATTTCAGCAGTTTGCTGAAAAAAGACAAGTTTAATGACATGTCTGAAACTGCAAATTATTATTTGTATTAATCAAAGGGGAGGGAAAGCAGTGTCTGATAATGTCTTCCCACCCTGTTTTGCATCGATTGTTACACTTTTCCATCCTGAAACAAACAAGATCCGTACAAGCCGGTATTAATTCACATGTCATGATTGAGCAAATACTGATATCATATTTTCCAGTGATCTAAAAATACAGTTGTTGGCTAGAAAAACCTCCTTGTTTTCACTCTGGCTGCATTGTGATGTCTCTGTTATTTGTCTGATTGTTTTCTCAGTTTGGATCCGTACAAAGTCTGCAGCTTTAGAATGCCGCCCCAGGGAAGAACAGGAGTCTGTGTCTCTAAAACCTCCATAACACCCCCCCACCTTCCGAAAATAAGACAAAAAAACCACCTCCCACATTCCTCTCTCTCCCATTTATGCTTCTTTTCTTAACTCTCTCCCGCTGTATTCATCTAGATCTCACCAGACTCTGAGGCTCGGCTGCAATTTAACTTCCCTCCTGTTTCATTTAAAGCATGTTCTCTCTCTCCCTCTCTCCCCCTCCTCCACCCACTCTCACTAGATTTCTCAATAGTCTTTTTCTGGCCCCAGCTGACCTCACCCCAGATGAATAATAATGTGTTTTCCATTCGCACACATTGGTCATTGAGATCCAGTCAGCAGTTGCTTGATGAAGACAGGGCAGCCTGCTGTCTCTTTAATATAGTAGTAATATGATTATGACCATAACACTGTAGCAATAAGGGGCTGATAGCTATATTTGTATTCATTTTAGACTTGGTCATTTGGTGGCCTAATAGCACATGCATGTTTACAGACATCGCAGCCACACTCTGAACTCTTCATTACTGCTAAAAAGGACATGATACCCTGGCCATACACAACAACTGTGAGAAGAGAGAGTTGACATTAATAGAGTTATAAGAGGTACAAGAAAGTACAGATACACTGACATTTTCTGTTACTCTTAGAGTCAGCTTTACAAAATATAACAGATAGAAGAGAAACAAAACTACACAAGAATACCCCAACACGGTCGAGGCAGATGGCTGTCTAACATGAGTCTGGTTCTGCTCGAGGTTTCTGCCAGTTAAAAAATAGTTTGTCCTTGACACTGGAAACAAACTTGCTAAAAGCTGCAAAGTGCTCTGCGCATGGTGGATTAAGATGAGATAAGACCGAGTTCCCTGTAAAATGGGACAGGATCTTATTCTGTCTTGATGTTTGGTCTTTGTTAATAATATAACAGATTTGTTGTGATTTGGCGCTATATAATTACAGAATGGTTGATTGATGATTTAATAGATAGATAGATAGATAGATAGATAGATAGATAGATAGATACATACATACATACATACATACATACATACATACATACATACAAACATACATACATACATACATACATACATACATACATACAAGGTAAAGTGAATAAAATAGATTAAAAGCTACTATCAGTAGTATTAATAAAGTGCACACGAGCAAGATCCGTTGTAAAGTCTTATCGCAGCCGGGATGAACGACCTCCTGAACCTCTCAGTCCTGCAGCACATGGAGAGGAGTCGGTCACTGCGGCTGCTTTGCTGAGCGTTCACAGTGTCATTCAGGGGGTGACTACTGTTACTGAGGATGGACTTCATCATGCTCCTCATTCTGCTCTCCACCGGTTCTCCAACAGAGTCCACCCCCCTGCCCATCACTGATACACACATCCTGACCAGTTTGTCGAGCCGGTTCCCCTCTCTTGCAGTCATGCAGTTCCCCCAGCACACAATAGCAAACAACACAGCACTGGCAACAACTGACTGGTAAAAAAGGTACGGCATCTCATTACAGACATCAAAAGATTTCAACTTCCTAAGAAAGAAGAGTCTGCTCTGTCCTTTTTTGTATGCACCAACGGGGTGCGATACGATGCAATACGATATGATTCGGTACAGTACGATATGATTTGGTAGAGTATGATGCGATAGGATACTATATGGTATCATACGAAAGGATACATACCCAAGTTTGAAATTGCTTGATTTTGAATTTCAAAACAGGTTTCAAGTCCACATTAATGATGTCCTTAACTTCTGACCAGTGATAACTTTGATTACTAACTGATGTCCGCTGATCCCCAGGTGTCTCGACACAAATTTCACTTTCACCGAGACAGTTTTACAAAGTTTAAGAATAACTGTACATTATAGTCACAAATAGTATTGTCTAAATTTTACGGGGGAACAGTAAAAAGCTACAAATAGTGTTAAAATGTGAATTCCTGCTGAAGACGTTGTATGATTGTTAACTATTGTATATTTTAATATTACGAAAATATGACTTCTTATATGACATGATAATTAATAAGTAGATTGTTGTTCTTCAGAACATTTGGGAGTATGCAAATGTTGTCTGGGATATCAAGAAGCAATTTTATCAAGCATGTTGTTTTGTGAAATAATGATGATGAAATGTTAGTCAGTCTTTGTGTTTGAGTTCCAGCTTGACTGGAACTGATAGAGTTTCAAGCTCCATGTCCCAAATCCCAACAGATATCCTTAATATCTATACTAGCCATCTACGAACAACAACAACAACAAACAAAACAACCCAGAGTTTAACAAACCTGAGTGACACTGCATCAGACAGAGAAATGAGGAGCAGACAGCACTGACAAAGGGCAGGCGGGGGCTGGCGGTGTGCAGACTTCAGGCTGTGTGTGTATCTACTTGCTGTAGAAGAGGAGAGACAGGAGAAGTGCAGCTGCAATTGGTAGAGCAGAAAATTAATATCCTATAAGAACCATTTTGAAATATTCAGCATCAATATGAAAAATTGATGTTTGACAACAATAATACATGGTGGTGGGTGTGAGTTGTCTAGGCGACTGCCTTGACTATGAAGTGCTGCGGGGCAAACTGCTAAAGTTAGCTAGCGTTGTATCCTGTTGTTAACAGTTTAGTTGGCCTCAGTGCAATGCCCAGTGAGTCAATTTGGCAGGAAAATCTCTTTGGAGTGCCATATTTTTGCAATTACATTAATATAATGATGCAAGATGATGATGTATGATATTTTGTCCCATCCTTTTGCAAGACGTGTAAAATAAAAACATGCACTCTTGTCCTGAAAATATTACACATTTAATTGTAACTGTATCATTGCAGGTTAAAAATAATACTTGTCTGTCATTGTACATGAACATTTTGCACAGCTATAACTATTACTTTATTGCACTTAGTATTGTGATTATTGTTGTTTTTATTGCATGGTGAGATAGTTAACTGTCAATCATGTGGGTTAAGTGGGGGTAGTGGTTCTATCTTCCTACCTTAGAGTCCTGTGCTATGGGTTTGACAATGGCTGGAAAGAAGCTGTTGTGGAGGTGGGCCATACGAGTGCATATGCTCACTGGCCTGAGGTGTCTCAGGTTGTAACCTCTGTTCTTCCACCAGAGCATTGGATGGGTTGTGTGAGTGTTCCTGGACGACTCTTCAGTCTCATCTCGGCCTCGCTGTTGTGATGCACTGTCTGAACCGTTCAATCTGAAATGCCTCTCCTGCCCTAGGCCCCCGGTTTGTCATGTCGAACATAACAAGGTTAAACGCTGGCTTATGTAAATGTATAAATCTTGATAAATCCAAAGTGTCCTACCTGATCCCGTCTGAGCCACATTGTCTTCCTCTGCCGAGTCCGACGCTATCTTGAATCATGACACAGAGGCAGATAGTGGACATGATCAGGCGGACGTAATAGGGAGATAAAGATCACCTCCCTGACATGACCTCTGCCAATGACACACACACACACACACACACACACACACACACACACACACACACACACACACACACACACACACACACACACTCAACCACATGCACTAAAGGTTGTAGACAGTGTTTACAGCCATGTCAGGTCAATAGGCTTTGAAGTGGGACACATTCTTTATGGACAGACGCACACATACACACACACACCAAATCATACACAAACACCCAGGTGACCAGACAAAGTAAAGGACGTATAGATTCAGTTTCAAAACAGGTTTTCAGGGACAGACAAGCTTTACGTGTCTGTCTGATCTTGCAACTTTAAAATATCCCTGCATGCATGCATCAATTTAAATCTTTGGTGTAGACATGTTTAACACTGTTGTTATGTGAGGACATTTTGTAGCAATTACCTGCTAAAAAAATATCTCTTTGATCACAGAAAAAAAACACTCTTTCATGTGTCTCACTTTGAAAAAAAAAAAAAAAGGACAAGAAAAGGTTGGATTATTATGATATTGCAAGTCATTTGGTGGATGCTTTGATCTGAAGCACCTTACAGATAAATAGGGCTGAATCTATTTTTGGGCTGCCAGATCACTTTGTGTGCCCTGGTTGTTGTGGTCTCTAAACTATCTCAATTTGGGCCAGTGTTTCACTTCAAGAGGCTCATGTGCATCCAGTCCTGATGAGTGGCTCTCAGACACCATTGTTAACCACATCAAATCTAATCAAATTCTCACAACTAGCTTTGATCTTGTGTTCACTTCTGACATTTGATGATTCAAGTCATATGTCAAAGCATGGAATTGAATGATGACTGATGGCCTTGCTCTTCAAGTAGGACAAAGAATAAGGGGTTGGTTAGGAAAACAGAACAGAAGGTCCTTTTTCAGTCTTATTCCATTTCTCCTTTCCAGTAATGATACCTGACGCATGTGTTAGACAAGTATGAAGTATTTTACAAAAGGATAATACAGATGGAAAAACAATGATGACAGACATTTCTCTAGCTGTTTCTTACAATTAACCATAGACTGTATAGAATATGGACATAGTATCCCTGACGTCACCCATCTGTCCTGAACGCTGTTTTGAAGCCAATCGACGGCGGCAGCCATATTGGAAATGCGGAACTCTAGCCAACAGCTATGTGTTCCCCTCTGGGAGTCAAGTCAGTCATGTCCTTACTTTGGCAACTCGTAATCTTAAAAAACTTCACCCCCCGTACAGTGTGTGCCGATAGAGAAATTAGTGTCGTAGGGCCAAGCCGTTTTTTGAACCAGGCTGTAAACATGTTTTTTAATGCTGCAAAGATCGTCTTTTTTGAATTGGTGTCTATGCTGTTTCCGGTGTTTCTGCAGCCAGCCTCAAGCGGATTCTCGATGAATTGCAGTAACAATTCCGCATGGGCTCCATCATTTGAGACCGGAGGTTGACGCTTGCATTTAACTCCTTTCTTTACACTGCAGTGTTTAAATGTCACATGATCATTTACGTCAAACCTTTTAATTTGCAACTTCTGAGTTAGTGTATCAGAATCAGAATCAGAATCAGAAAGAACTTTATTCACAATGTATCTCAAGAATACAAAGAATTTGACTCTGGTATGTTTTGTGTACTCCCTGTACAAACATAAATAGAGAGACACTAAAAATCAAGTACTAATAAAAAATATATATATAAGTACAAAAGGCACGAGTGCATTAAAGAAACAATAGACAAACATAACATGCAATAGTTCAAAGATGAAGGTGGCTCTGTCCATGATGTAGCAAGTTTATGACACAGTGTTAAGTGTTCATCAGTGTGATGACCTGGGGGAAGAAACTGTTCCTGTGTCTGGATGTTTTTGCGTACAAAGCTCTGTAACGCCGACTGGTGGGGAGGAGTTTGAAAAGTGAGTGTCCATGGTGTGAGTGGTCTGCAGAGATGTTACTGGCCCGTTTCCTGGAGTCCTGGATGGAGGGCAGGCTGACTCCAATGATCTTCTCTGCAGACCTGACTGCGATGCAGTATGGAATCAGTGCAATGGTGTTCCATAGCAATTCCATTTCATCTCCAAAGTGGACAATGTGTAACTAATACACCAGTTTAAAATGTAGGGGGCAGTATTTTACCCAGAAGACGGTGCTATTATATAGCTAACCAACACCGCCACCGACACCCATAAAGGCAACTTGACGCAATTGAAAATCTGTCCCCTTTCATTGTGTATTGCAAGCGGCTGTTCTGCATGCTCGGATACACAGTAATGTGGTTCAGACTGGCACCACTTTTTCACAGCTGCACCACTTTTTCACAGCTTTAACCATCAGTAGGCCATGCATTTAGCGAAAATGGTTGCATTCAAAAAGTTCAGTTCAGCAAGCAGTGGGTTTGTACCTCACAACTATCAATTTTACCATAGGTTGAGCTCATCTACCATGTGGGTAGCTACCAGGGATATGAGCTCCTCGTGATGAAAATAGATGGTGATAAATAGAGCTACACAGCTGTGGAGAAACCCCACCGTGTAGACTTTGCTGAACTGGAATCGAATGGAAATCATCATGCTGGAAGACAGTTCAAATGTTTACAACCAAAAACAGACTGTCTTATTTACAACTTATATTCCAAAATGTACAGTACCTTGGTCCTCGAACATGTCAGCTACCGAGGTATACTGTCGCTTACATGTTAAATGGGCTCTCAGAGTACAAAGACAGGCCATAGCTTGACTTATGCACTTATGTAAGGTTCCTCTTCTGGGACTACAGATTGAGGAAACCACAGCTAAATACAGGATCCTGTTCCTCTCTCTGCTCCATTGATGCCATGTGATTTCATTGTAAGAATATCCGGGGAGCAGATGTGGGGGTTTTACTCAAAGGGGGTAAGATGATGCCACAGCTGCCTGACTCCAGCTCCAGCATCTGGCACCAGTGAATAGAGTCAAAGATAAAGGCACCAAGAGATCCATCCAGGGAGTGCAGGGCTTCCACCAGATCCCCCCCTATCCTGACATTTCAGGATCAGTTACCTTTTATACAGAAGGTGCAGAATGGAGGTAGAATTAGGAATTAGGTCACAACTGCTCTTTCATAGGCACAGCCCTTGTAGGGTTGAAAAGCTTATCCTGACCATCCGGATATGTACAGTACATGTGCGATCATGGTCAGACCAGTGTGGCCTGTTAAAGGGGTAAGCATGTGTGTAACTGAAGGAGAAATGCTCTCGTCCTGACAAAAGCTGGTGAGTGCTTTTATTTTTACATTGCAGTCTCAAGTTGTCTCATAATAGCATGAAGCCATCAAAGCTTGAACAGCAAACAAAAACAGAACATTAAGCCCATCCAGTGAAAGCACACTTATCAAAAACAAAAAAAGTGATCCCAGGGGGGTATTTCACAAAACAGAATTAGCTAGATTATTATTATCATCCATCAATATGCATGACTGATTCATACTCCAAAAGCTAATACTCTCATTTTGTGTAACAGATGCAAATCAGGAGCACCAGGATATACAGAATTATCAGTATAATTGTTTTGCAGTTCTAATCCAGCATGAAAAACAGCTCTCAGCTGCAGAATTGAGCTACAGGAGCACAGAAAGCAGAAGCCTGATGATTGCTGTGTTTGTAAAGGTTGAGATTATGACTCCTTAAGACAAATCATTCACATGAAATGATTTACCCTTCTATTTTTCAGTCATAGATGTTGATAGACAATGACCTTTTCTTCTGAGCAAGCCATAAAAAGACAGTCTGCCCAATACAGTTTTTACACTCTGTTGGTAGCTGTTTGTGTGATTGTGTCTTGGGTAATTATTGTAGCATATTTAAAAGCATTAGTTGATTCTTTTGTGTGTGTTAATGCTTCTTCAGTGTAATTTTTTTTTCTTCCTCTGTAAAGAGATGATTTATTGACTATGGAACGTTGTGGATTCCAAGGTAAGACCCTTTGAGAATGACATGATGTATTGACTTTTGTGCAGGTTGATTGGAAATGAAAAACATCAATACAGTTGACAATTCCTCATACTTTAGTGTCAATGTCCCCACAGTGTTATAGAGTGAATTCAACACGCTGCATCAAATAATGAAGAGTAATTATCAGCAGCAAGAAAACCGTGGAAGAACCTGCTTTTGATGTTCTGTAAGAAATGATTGAGTTTTCTTCATCGATGTGAGCACTACAAGACGAATTCAATTAAATTCGTCTGGAGTTTCAGACACATCTTTGATTCAATAGAAACGTTCCATTATACACTGCGGAGGCTCAGATTAGAGGTAATTGACAAGAATTGACTGATACAGTAAAGACTATTGAGCACACTCATTATCTCAATGACCTGACCCCAAGCTTGCCCCAACCACAACACACTCACACTATCACACACACCCTGGATCAACCACACTGTTACTAGGCAACTGCTGCAGCCATCCACATACTTGTCCCAATCACACCGCCCCAAAGGTTTACACAGATGACTGTATTAATGCGTATTTGTGTGTGTGTGTGCATGTTCCCTTAAAGTGTTAAATGCATTGACTTTATCTAGAATGGACAAATTCACTGCAATTCTGCCCTTTGTGAGCTTTGAAGCCAGAAGACCTCCTTCACGGATGCTGACATATTGTGGTGGTGCAACCATGGCATGCGCAGAAGCAACCTGGCTGATAGTGTCACAGGATTGACCTCTGAATCACGATGCTAACCAAAACAGACATGATAATTACAGATAAAACATTACAGGTGGTTACATGATTTAACACAGGTAAAAAATGATCACAGGGTCTGCGGGAAAACAATGTCAACAGTTTTTTACAGAGTGGTGAATGTCAGCAGAGCGAGCAGCACCAGCCTCCTCCAGGTAAACTTTCACATGACACTGTTTGATACGCATTACTCTGGTTGTATTAACCGTACAAAGCCTTCGTACAACCTTATCCCCATTTTCTAAAACAAAATATACGACACTATGTAGCACTACAAGATCCCTTCTGTCATCTGTGCTTGTTTACAACTGGATAGTCATCATCATCAGACAGAGCTCTGGCTAGCTGCAGCTCAGACCAGCATTACAGGCCTACATTAATGAAATATCAATAGCTAATTTAATTGACTAGTATTTCTGGTGAAGACTTGCAAGGGTGAAGATGTTTAATGTAGTTGAATAGACTTGATCAGTGCTTCTTGCAAAATTTATTTAAATACCAAACAGAAGCACACACGCTGTTGAGAAACTGTCATTATGCTTTTGGTTCCTCTCCTATTTAATTAGAAGTCTACTCATACCATTGTTTTGCTAATATTGTGATATGAAACGTATTGTTTATTATTTATTATTGTCTAATTGGAAGAAAATAAATCTGGATGACTAGCGTTAAATCTAATAACATGCTTATGTAAGTGTATAATATTCTGAGTGGCCTGCGAACCCCTGTGACTTCTCATAAGCAGCCCTCTTACTGTTGAAGTTGAATAGCTCTGATATAAGAGGCTGTACTGATACGGCTGATTTCTTTTAAGTACCACAAGACATAATACGAGATAAGCAAGTCCAGTCTGAGTAAGAGCCATAAACCTGAAGAATTATCAGACACCAATGCAGCAGAGGTTCAAAAATGTGACCCTTTTGAAGGATAAGTAAAATGTCTGTTCTTGTTGCGAGTATGACTACTCACATATTCATGAGTATGAATATGAATATGTGCTTGCCTTTATTTGATACAACACCTTACCTGATGATGTCACACTGAGATCTGACAAAAGTTCCACCATGTTCAACTCTTACACCATCCAACAGGGGTTGACGCACGGAGCTGCTTTTAAATTAATAATAAGGCTTTGTTTTTCTCGCACAGGGCCTAAGTTGCCCTGACACTTCCTTTTCAGTTGTGTGTGTCACCGTTGAATTACTCACTGTATGCTCAGTGTGCTTTATTAAACTTGGCTTTAAAGAATGATCAAGTAGAGTGTTACAGATGCAGCTTGAAAGGTTTGTGTCAAATGGTCAATGTGTAGGCTGGTCAGAGAAACTAAATGGGCCTGTGTGAGTCTTTTAACCGCCCTATGTAGGGAATAGACTGAAAGAATAGCCCAATCACAATCAAGAGAATGCAGGCAGACGTACAGAGTACCAAATATACAAACAGATACACATATTTATTTGACTTTTTGTATTCAGTTATGGTTACAGTAGGACAAGTTGATCATTTAAAATTACCATGGGAATTTTCTTTTAGAGCTATATGAGGCTGGAACAAGGTTCCCTGCAGTGGTCTTTGTTCTGTTTCCAATCTCTCTACCCCAAAACTACATTTTATGAGCTCACGTCTCTTTGAATCCACACCTGACCCGTAAATGACAACACAGACAGTGTGTAGAGCATGTTATGAAGAGCCGTCAGCCTCTTGAAGGTGCTCTGAGGAGATGTACATGTGTTTCTCTGAGAGAGAGCAGGGCCGGCCTCTGTCGACACAGAAACTCACTCAGTGGTTATGCAAGGGCATTTCAAATGTCTATTAGCTGGTTCACCCTGCACAGTTGAAGTGAGGTTACAGTCTAATAGGATAGGACTACTTCAACAACGGTTGGCTTAATCTAGAGGTCGAGAGGTAACTTGGTGTACAAACTCCCCTATCAATATCCTCAGAGGCCTGCATAGGTCCAGATGACAAGACATGTGTTAGCACATCTTTTTTAAGCACTTGCAGAGATACCTTCTGTGGATAAAACAGGGTTTAATGAAGTGTACACCATAGTAAAAATTCTCTCCACTGCTTATTAGCCCGACTGATGATATTAGTGGTTGTTAGCTGTCTTGGGATTGCTCACCTGCCAGATGGTAGTGTTTCTATCTTTCCTATGGGTGCTATATGTTTACAGTGGCCTATTACATAAGCACCTTGGATCTGACTGTGGCTTTCCCAACTGTGGGAGGTTGCTAAACATTGGCCTTCTTTTAGTTTGACAACTATTTATACAGCTAACATCAGAGGGTTTTCTTGACTTGCATGAACCTGTTACATTTACAGTGTATAACCTCAGGCATTTTAATGCACAGTACACCAGTGCTTTATAATCTCTTTAAGGATTAAAGTGGGAAAAACACAAATGTAAGCAGATATTTATTCACATAATGACATTTGAGATGCTATGATATTATGTTAGTCATTTGCCACCTGATACACATGCATTAGCACTGTCACTCCTAACCTATAATCCTGAAAGAAAGAGAGTTATTTTGTTTTCAGTGAAGACACCTCATATATCTGGTCTGTATTATCAGGTCTTTGCAATATTTGCCTACCTCTCTTTCACTCCACCCTCCCATTTCCAAAGAGAGATAACAAACTGGGCATTCTCCAGTTCACCAGTTGTATGAACTAAAATGACAGTCTCACTGGGGGCTAAAAGACCCTCTTTCAAACAAATACACTGTGACAAAAAAAAAGGAACCAGAACTAACACTACACGAGGAAGTGGAGTCGAAAAGGGATTTGGGGGCCTGGAAAGTAACACAGAGGAAGATTATTTGGAATGCAGTCAAGTACTCATGGGCCCGTGGCTTTCAGCAGCCTGGCAGGCTAATCGCAACCCAAATGGCAACAGACAAGATTTCAAAATACAACAAACTTCAGGTGAACTGAGTGGCGCCTGAGCAGGGAACAGGCCGGGGATGAGGGACAAGAACACAGCATCTGCTTAAGTCAAACATAGTCAGCACTCAGTGGGATGTATACCTCATGCCTCAGGAGAAAGTCAGCAGTGAAGGTAGGTTGGTAAGACAGAATCAAGTGAAGAATATTTTACTGAGCTTTTAGTTATTCATCACAAACCATATATTGAGATACTTTTAACACAATCTCTACCAACAGATTCCTCAGAATATTAGGCTTAGTGTTAGCGCTGATTGGTGCAGATCCATCTTCAGTTGTGGTGGTGGTTCCTGGCCACCATCGGCAATCCTCTGACAACAGTTGAACATTTTCTTTGTCTCTTTTTTTTTAACAGGCAGTTTGATTTGAGTGCAGCCATCAATCTGGTCAACATCATGCCACTCCGACTGAATTCTTGTGTCTCAAGTTGCTGTTCAGCTAACAATGACCCACACATAGAGAAGAGAAGTCTTGGCCTGGAAATCCTTTATGGCTTGTTTGATAAACCGCTGGCTTTACCAGAAGCTTCAGGAAGCCGGCTGTCCCCTCCAGAGGTTATATCATGTTTAGAAACAAGATCTGTTGGAAGACAAAAAACAGACCTGAAGAAGTTGGCAGCCAGGAGCATATATGTGACTGAGATCTTAGTTAAGCCAGCAGCATGTTTGACATTTGGCGCCAGCGAGACTCAGCAAGGTTACCAGCACTCAACCTGCATCGGATCAGCTGAGAGATTACAGAGAATGTGGCCTGGAGGGGAAGACATCAAACACGCTCATGTGCAAGCATGCAGGCACATTCTGTGGACACATTCCTGATCAAACCAGCATGAGACAGATGCTCAGGGACCAGCTCACAAATGGACTTTAGTGCAGTTGTATTTACTGCATGTCCACAGGAACAAAACTATGAAACAGAGACACTCGAAACATCACACAAGCTTCAACAGACACAGCTGTTTTGTCCTGCAATTATCATTGCAGCAGCACTATATGTCATGCATGCCTTTGGATTCTTGCTGTTGTAGCGCAGGATAATGAGCAGTATTAGGGATTGACCTGATTTTCAGCATGTCTTTAGCACTCTGCTTTTCTGCACCAACATGCATGAACATGCATAAAAAGACATTAAATCTTGTTTACCTTTAGAGAGCACAGTCAATGCCATAATAAAAGAGTGGATGGCTGGATGAAAGTGGTGGCTGATAAAAGAGAGAGTAGAGCAAAAGAAAGGAGGTCAGCCCACTCAAAGGGAGGCATTTTCTAGATGCTCATACCCCTTAGAGGAGTACTGTCACTTAGTGCATGAGTAATTGTTGCTGTATACATACATTCATTCTAAATTTGAAGCATAAGAAAGTGCAGTTGTGTTGGAACAAGTGAGACTGGTGGGATAAACACAGAAAGAAATAGAAGACATGATGTGATAACGTGTGCTGTGACAGACATAAAAACCTCATTCGGAAAGGAGAGTACAGTCTGAATGCAGAACAAACAAACCGTCATTGAAAAATCCTGCTCAACACAGTGGAATATATGCAGTGTTTGCAGTGACAAAATAGACCTACTTATCGGCTGCTTATTTGCTGCGCTCCAGCACAAATGCCAAAGTTGCTTTCTGCAGAGCCGTGCACATTTAAGGAGGTCCTCTCACCCTGATTTCTTCTTAGACACATATTCCAGCTACCAACTGCCTCCGTCAGCACGCACAAACACAACACCACACACACAAAAACACAACTCTCCAAGGGCGTTCTCAGGCACGCATGCAAAGGCAATTGCACATCCACACACACAAACACAAACACACACATCACCCACACACATAGGCAAATACCCCTTGGCACCTGAATTCAGGTTGCTGTAACTGTATGGGCCATTTTTAGCTCTTTAATAATACTTGAATAGTTGTTACCTGAGATAACCCCAGGGACAGGAAAAACAATTCCAGTCTCCCACAAGCCCTGGAGTTTAATCCTCTCTTGTATCCTAGGGAAATAATGCTTCTGCTAATAATTCCTCTGGTCTTTCAGTTATACATTGATGTCCTTTTGTGTTAGCTGAGGCCATTAGTTCTGACACATGTATAATTGATTATCATATTAACAGCTAAAATCATTCAGCTCATTTTTGCTGAGGCCATGAGGATGGACAAGGTGCATAATGGCCTGGAGCAGTTTGATCCATGGCTTGTCCTTTGAAGATGAAGCCACAGGACCCTTAAGGATTGTTCTTGTCTTTCTTGCTGTCTTTCAGCACAACAGTTTCATCCAAAGTCTCACGTTGGCACCAACACTTCTCCTTTATACCTTGTTCTTTGGTAGGGAGGAGACACTTCAGTCACAGAGTGGTCACAGAGCGGGTTCTCTTTAGTACTGAAGTTCAGAGTTCACCCACAAACATTATTCATATGCACTAAGGATTAAGCCAGAGCCATCAGGAGAGGGAGAAAAAATGGTTTTCATGCTGCCATTCGATGAATGAGCAGGACACAAATTACTTTAAGTGTGTTGCCGTGAGCCAATTAAAAGGGCAGCACTCTTTGACCTTATATAAAAGGAGCGATTAGAAGGCAGAGTTAAAAATGTGCCCTGTAAGAACACATACACACACTTGTGCTAGAGCGCAAGCTATTTTTAAAGACATTCATGGTTCAATTTTAAAATAGATTTTATTCAAATGTAGCTATAATTTGCCTTAGCAGGAAATGAAACAGCCAAACAATTATAGGCATCATGTAGAGGTATCGATTTAAAACAGATAGATATTAGTAAAAATCTCTAGAACAATAAATATTGCCACCTCTCACATTTTTTTTCTTGTATGTGTGCTTATTTTTAATTATTATTAATTTACACACACTCACATTAGCGTTGTCATTACTTGAAGTTAACCTACAGCTATCATCATCTTGCTCAAAACACTGCTTACTATAGGGCACGTGTAGTTCTGCCCAAATACTTCCCTCAGAAACATTTGTCAAACTTCAGTCCGGGACATTCAAAAAGTTAATTTCAATAAAGTTTCCTTATAAATTCTCAAAATTCAACAAGTGTAACTTTTTCATTTATTTATTTCCTCTTCTCTAGGAGTGTGTTACTGTGAGTTTGATGTGTAACACCATGCATGACATTTTTTAAAGAAAACCCAAAATGTACATGCAAGAAAAGGAGGAGCAGGACAGGAGATGTATGACGTCAAAGAGTAGTTGGTGGCGCACATATCATTATCCGTAGCCTGTATCCCATGGTTACCATATGTCGCATGCAGCTGGGAACATGGGCCGCAGAACGCAGGGTGACGCACTAGACACACACATGCACTGCAGGATGGCTGGCACCAGACACTAATTCACAATAACGCTTGTATCCCTCAATTTCACTGTACCTGAACACAGCACTAACGTCTCGCTCTCACAGCAGGAGGTGTTTCTAATTCCATCCTGGGTTAGAATGAACACGTAAGGCTAATATCTGCAGCATCTCCAACTGGGAAAGGAAACACACCTCTATCCCCATGAGATCATCCTGACGGAGGGAGATAGATGGAAAGAAAGAAGGAGACAAAGAGAGATGCAGGCAGAAAAAAAAGGAACGATACAGAATCAAAGGCCGAGACAGACAGATGGGAAAATAGGAGGGAAAGAAAGCAGCACATTATCTCTGTGTAGAGTCCTGGGAGGAACAGCCTGTTTGTAGAGTGATACCTATCAGCTCCCTGGCTGTCTCAGGAGATATTACTGCACTGTGGTGTACTTTACCCAGATAAAACATCCCTACGTCTCTGATAGAAAGACTCAGACAGATAGTGGCAAGGTGAAAGGGAAGGTAGCAGGAAGGTTGTCAGGCAGATTGACGGACAAAAGATAGGAGGAATGGCTGATCACTTTCTTTTTAGGAGTCCATGTAACAGCATAATGGATAAGACAATAGCTAATATATCCTTTCTCAAATCACTGTGTCAAAAGTCACATTACAGACGGTGCAGGTGTGTATTTATAATAATACAAACATATTTTGAAGGTGAAAACAGTTCCTACATTTATGTACAGCAAGCATAACATCCAAATCTATAAAATCCTCAGCCCTTTCTAACATATAAAAACATAATGTTGTGTATGTTTATGCTTGTGTGTATGTCTTTTTGCCACCACATGAAATGCTCTGCATGTTTTTCACTGTATGCAGTTGTCAGGGGGAATCTCATCACCCTCAAATAAAAAATGCATCAAGTTTTCCTTATGGAAAGTCATATTTGATGTGAAAACGACTTCAGGCACAAACTTGAAAGTTGGTTGTCACTTTGAGACTTGGTGATCTCACAGACTTTGCCGTTTAATGTCCCCCAGCCTCCACCCCCCACCCCCCCACCCCTCTGATGATTCACCCTGCTGTGTGTAAGTCTGTCTGCCTGCCTGTCTGTCTGTCTGTCTGTCTGTAGTCTGTCTGTCTGTCTGTCTGTCTCTCAGTCTGCTGTGCCGCCTCCCAGGGCCCTGATTGAATAACTAATGATTAATATCAACAGAGCCACTGCCACAGAGGCTGATTTACTGCACCCATTGATCCAGACCTTGAGATGTCATGAAAAAAATACACAGATTGAACTCCAGGCAAGGCTTCTTGAGGCTGAATTATCTGAGGTTGACAACCCAAATTCTGTGTGCATTTGGTAAAAAAAAGATGCTGCCCAGGATAAAACTTTAAATCTCTCTTTCAGCACTTTAAATATTCCTCTTATTTAACCAAGTGTGTGGGGAAAAGTAAAGCCTTAGTCTAGGATTTTTGTAGCCACACCAGGTTGCTACCCAGTATGATTAAAATGTCAGTTTGTTGGCCCATGAGACGCTTTATTTGAACTGTTTGGGATTAAGTGCTTTACTGCAGGGTGTTTGCAAAGCATTTGCTGAGCAAAGAGCATTTTACTCCTGTTTTTTTTTCTGCCAGATTTTTTTTTCCACATCAAAAGAAAAAAAAGGGGGGGGGGGGGGCAAGGTGGTGTTCTTATAAGATCCATCAAAACTAGGACAGAGTGTTGAGTTGTGGTAAAAGCAGAAATTGGATTTCCAAATGAATTTAAAACAGAGTTTGGCAAGCTGGGTCAAATCTGGCTGTATAATTGGAAAGCAAGCTGCTACAGTATTGAAAAATGTCCGCCAACAATCATGATGGAAGCTTAATGTTCTTGACGATGTCCAATTTTTGTAGACAAATTATTATTTCTTCCTTGTATAATTTACTCCTACTTGTCTTTCTTGTCTCTTACTGTCCATTTATTCTCTCTGCCTGTCTCACAGGAAACCTTGACTGCACTGGTGGATAAAATATTAAGTGTGTGTCCACAGTGAATATATCCAACGGTTGTTGACACACACTGTTCATTTAATCCCAACAGCCCAACCACAATGATTCAACTTCAGGAAACTGGAGTAAAAAAAGGACTTTTCACACTGCAGAGTACCTTTCTTTTTTAAGAAATATCTTGACATCTTTGCTCGTCGTTGTTTTAAAATTTCAGTTGCCTAGCGATTCTGTCAGAGAAAAGACCAGCAAATATGGTCAGCAAATTTAAAAGATTAAATCTCCTGCAGTGGTTGTTTTAGGACATCAGTCTGTGACAGCCCAAGTAAAATTAAGAAGTCAGCTGTGATTATGATAATGTCCAACACTCACATGCAGCAGTGGTAAAAAAAAAAAAAAAAAGCCTCAAAGGTTTGTGAAATAACCTCTCCCTAAATTATTGGACCAGCTCATTTAACATCTTCCATTTTACAGACAACAGTGACAAGTGTGGCCACAATTGAAGATGACTTCATAAAAAAATAAAAAAAGATTTATTTCTAAACTTGTGATTTCTATTGTTCTTTAGTTACTATTATTAATACAAATCCCTGCATGCCCTCCCCCCCCCCAATACCTGGCTGACCTCCTCCACCAACACACTCCATCCCAGAACCTACGTCCTTCAGACCTTGGTCTCCTCTCCATCCCCCAGACTAAGCTGCAGACTTTTGTAGACAGAACCTTCAGTGTGGCAGCCCCTATACTGTGGAACTCTCTCCCTCCTGACATCTGCAGCGCCCCAACCCTGGACAGTTTTAAAACAGCAGTCATAACGCACCTTTTCCTCAAGGCTTTTCCCCATTAGACAGTGTTGAAACAACATAAAGTTGGCTTGTGGAGCACGGCTAACGTTAGCAGTGCGAACATCACCAGCCTTCGATAGCCCTTTCAGTTTAACATCCATATGCCTGTTCTTGTTATGAATTGATTACGCATGAGCTACAACTCCAGCCATTGGCTGGTTCCTGTACTACAGCTGAGACACATCGTATGACCAGCATTTTGGGCATTTTTGGCAAACTTTTAGTTGACAAAGCGTGCACATCTCTAGTTGGAGTTGGCATTAAAAGTCATATTTAAGGCAGTCTACCAAATTCAGCTCCATCACTGACTCTGTGACTGTTTTGAGCAGCACAACTTCCTGAGGGTACTTTCTGTCTCCTCAGCTGTTGAATGAACCACTTATTTTTCCAGCAGATACTAAGTTTATCATTCTGCTGTTTGGTGCTGGAGCAGCGTGGAGCTTTTTTTCGCTGAAAGCAGCTTCCTGCTGCATCTGGAAACAAGGTTAAATAGAGTGGTGGGAGTGAGCCAAAACATTCAAATGTGCCTCTGCAAACCCAGACATTAGGCTGAGTTTCTAAAATCATCTCTTTAAAGCGAAGGGTAACTGCAGGTAACTGGAGGATCACACCTTGGACATTCAAGTTAGCCACTCCATCCTTTATTTTTAGGTTGAAAATAAACAAAGAGAGCACCTTCAAGAGAAAGGAAAAACTTCAAAAACAATCCTCAAACACAAATGAACAAAAACAGGCTATTAATGTTGCTGATTAAGCACCTTAGAAATTTACGATTCCGTTACTTGCACTTAAAAGTTTAATAATAATTCAACACTCCAGCTGAAATGAGCTCATTTCACCACATCCAACTAATGATGATTTGCTGCCTATTTTCCTCTAAAGTTCTGTAGCAGCACGTCTCACCTCCTGCATGAGCATTCCAACAATGAGACGTTAGTCAGGCACTTATAGTCAGCCACTCAATATCTAGCACTCCATAAGTTTATTGAACACTTTGTTTGGCTTGGGCAGTTAATTTCATGAGCATTGTGCTCATACTGTGTATGCTGCATATAGATTGCTCTACCTCTTTCTTCTGACTCACAATTTCTTGAAAGCTCAATGAAATCTCATTCTGTAAGCTGGTAGACAAACAGTCTGCAAATGCATTTAAAGTTCCGTCAAAAAATAGATACTCATTAAGTCTGTTAATAGCATGATTGTGTCTGAAATGCCAATATATTACTACTCTCTTTGTTAAACCTTCTTCTGGTTTACTGTAAAGTGAGAGTCATATTGATGGTAAAATAAGGGAGAGTAATGGTGTGTCAGGTATCTCAGATGGAACTCTGATACGATAAGGATACAATTGAAGACTTAAGTATCATCCACATACACTTCCTTCTGCCTGTACTAACTATAAAGATGACACTTGAAAACATTCATACAACCCAGAGAGAGAGAGAGAAAGAGAGAGAGAGAGATGGGGTCCTTCAAACTAAAGAGTCCACAGAGGGGAGAAAGTGCCTAAAAGGAGTTTAAATGACATTACAAAGACAACCCAATTAGATTATGAAAGATATTCTTAACTAAGTCTGAGTCAATGATCTGTAATGGGAGTCCTGTGGCTTATAAAAGCCTTTCTCTGAAATAATCAGTCTCTCACTCTGACTCATTCTCCCCCTGTCTCCGAACCAGTCGCCTCCTCTCTCACTAAGATACACACGTATAACACACATACACACACACACACACACACACATACAGACACGGACATACAGAGGCATTGAGACGCCACCAGTCGGGCTTAGATCTCTGCGTGCAATCTGCAGCCGACTGTGGCGACATGTGAGAGTTCCCTCCGACTTTGTTTGAATTTCAATGGACAGCCAGCAGGAGATTTAGCTTGAAATTTATCAGGAAATGCCACATTTATTCATGACACCATCTCAGTCTGAATCCATTCGTACACCCGTACATGCACAGCAGTTCTTGGGTACAAGCTGTACTTGTCCCCTATAGGAAAAAGCAATTCAGATCCTGCCGCTTTTTACTCCGTCTTTCGTCGCATTACAGCTCTGCAAATTATCTTTTCCTCTCAATTTTGTTTTCGCTAAATCGGCCAGTAGCTGTGTTAATAAGCGGTGTGACACATATATGACTTTTTTGGTAATTGAGTATTTTTCATAATTACAGCAAACTTCAAATCTTAATTTTCAGATTCAGCAATTTGTACCAGATTTAAAACAGGCCATTTTAGCAACAACAGTAACTCAATCAATACAGAGCTTCTTAGTTTCAGAATGAATGTGCATTTTTAGTCTGTTTTTTGTTTCTCTTTCATTCTTACAAACACTCACGCACATACGCACTCAGAAGTATAAGCACACACACTTTCTCACTAGCATGAACAGCCCTGACACAAGCTCTCTGCATCCTTAGCCTCATGCATGTTGTAGATCTTACTGTACTAGTAATCTGCACATTGTGCGTGTGTGTGTGTGTGTGTGTGTGAATGTGAATGTGGATGTGAATGTGAATGTAAATGTGTCCATCCTCTTGTTTACGTCCACACTTCCTGTCTTTCTGTCCATCCAGCTGACCTGCAGATGAAAGCAAACTTCTTACACTTCATATCCCTTTGATGCCTCTACAGTAGCTGCTATCATAGAGTGCTCTGTATGTGTGTGTGTGTGTGTGTGTGTGTGTGTGTGTGTGTGTGCGTGTGCGTGTGCGTGTGCGTGTGTGTGTACTGTATAGGCGTGTGTTGTGTCAGCATCAGCTGACAAAGTGTGCCTGGAGAAACAGAAAATGTCGACCCCTGTGTATTTCCTGCTTGCTCCATAAGTTCCTTAATACGGCATCAATGGAATCACAATTAATCTGCAGCTCTCAGTGTTTTCCAGCACACTTTGACACGCACTCTCTCTGTTTCTCAATCAACCCTTAGCCCACACTCATGAACCAACTCACACACACATACAGTCCTGCCCTCCACATATCGGTTACATTGCATGTGTTAAACTCTGAATAGGCCACCAGGAGATCATTCTGTTGAAGTATTTGATTGAATACAGCTACAAGGCTAAAATGTGTGGTGTGTGGAGGTGTGTGCGTCTCTGTGCATGTAACTGGATGAGACTGGGACATTAGTGTGTGTGTGTGTGTGTGTGTGTGTGTGTGTGTGTGTGTGTGTGTGTGTGTGTGTGTGTGTTTGCGTGTGCGTGTGTGCGTGCATGTGTGAGTGTGTGTGTGTGTCTCATCATAGTCTATGTGCTGCTGTGGTGCCATCTTCTGGTCGGGAAGCAAAACAGCCTTGATTTAATTTCTAAAGCTGGCACAAGGACTGGCTGAGTATTCACAGCTATTTAAAATGCATTAAAAAAGTTGACATTTAAAATATTAAATTAATATCACACTTGTAGATTAAAAAAAACATTTAATATAGTGACAAACATCATAAAACATTTAAAATAACTACTGAAACTGGGTTTAACATTTAGCATATAGGATAAGATGGCATTAAAGTTATGATAAATGTACATGATACAGAGGCATAAGACATTACTGTACAACCTGTAGAATATAGCAGCTTGCAGCATCCTTCAGTGCTCACACATAAGCAGATACACACAGACACACACAGATTATCACTCCTACAAACACAATGCTGTTATAATAAAAAAGCCTTCCCAAACATTTACACCACCAAAGGAGATGTGCTAATTTATCTGGAGGCCCATTCAGTCATCTTAGTGGAGCAGCCATTACAGACAATGCAGTTACAGAGTCGGTCTCTTCTTTTCCTCCACAAAGTTTGAAGTGACAGACTTTGTGACGCTGATAGCCAGAGTGGATTGGAACTGGAGGTCCGCCAAGGTCTGAGTGTGGGGAGAGGATAATTCATTCAGCTCTGGCTTCATCACACACACACACACACACACACACACACACACACACACACACACACACACACACACACACTCCTGCAGTTGTCTTTTATGCATACAGACACTGCTGCAGAACAATGTACAAAAACAAAATGCAAACACAAACACACTCATTATATACCAGAGCATGAGTTTGAGGACATAGTCAGGTTTCAATTGTTAAATTTCCTGCTTCTTTTATCAAATCCTATAAGGCCCTACTAGCTATAAATCCCTTTCATATGCACTGAATGCAAAACAATATTATCATTTCAAACAGTCAGTGGCTTTGAAATACTAAAAGTGGAGTTTATGTTTCCACTGCTGAAACAGAAACCTGACTGAATGTTGAAATGTAGATTACACGCTGTACATCATTAATCTGACCAACATGACATTCACGTCTCTAGTCATAGATCTATAAGACCCAAATCAGCTTAAGAGTGTCACAAACACACTCATTAAAATACTTTTTACAATAAGGACCACTTCATCAAAGCCCCTTGAGATACTTAAGAGTTCCACTCTAAGTACCACTGGATAGTTTTCTAAGTGGCCCATTGATGTACTCTACAGAGGGAGCTGCTGAACCACTTCACTTTGGTGTTCAAAAACGTTCAAGTAATGCCAGGAATCAAGAGTATTCACATGCACACATACCACTTGGGTGAATTTGCTACCAAAAGAAAACTGTAAAAAAAAAAAATGGATGAAATGGAATGTTTGTTTGCCTGGTTTGCTCCCAACTTGACCAAATACATCTCTCTCTTTGTTAATGTTACATTCAACGTTTACAGGGTCCCTTCTTTTACCATTTGCTACTTCAACAGTTCAATTCCCATGTGTAAGATATGAACTGTATAACTTTTACTCCTCATAATTACCATCAATGACTCAGGCTCAGAGTGGTATCTGGTTATGACCTGGTTGATTCTTCCATCACAGTGTTTCCTCGCCCATCGTCTTTAAGAGGGGCTTCCTTTGTTCAGATTCATATCGATCCGTAAGCTGTGTAGGTATGAACAACATAGAAACCAGGTGTCCTGAGTGCACTGCTAGATTTACAGACGGTTCGTTCAGTCACTGGAGGCTGCTCTTTTTCCTCTTTGAGTCACTAGATGATCTCTGGGTTGGGATAATGTCTGAAGACCTTGTAGATCCACTGCGTGTAGAAGGGCACGTTGATGAAGATACCAGGCTGGTTGGCCCGAGCACAGCCTCTGCCATGGACACTGACACCCACAATAACCCTGATGTCTCCGTCCTGACACACCAGAGGGCCTCCGTAATCCCTCTGCAAAAGGAAAAACAGGCAGCATATTTTTCTCAGTGCATGGCTATCACGAGTGTTTACATTTAAAGAAAGCACTTTTATTGCTCTCAGTGACAAGCAGCATCGCCACTATTTGCGAACATGGACAGCTTTCTTCTAAAGCTAGAAACCACAAACGCAAGGCTTTGATCGCTGATGAAATGTGGTGCAACAGTCTCCAGCTGCTCTATTTTCTACACACTGAATACTAAGCCTGCAGATTCAAAGAACATGTGTTGGAGATGTGAATCAAACTGAGCTTTGAATGTTGAACCAAGGCGCTAATACTCTCATATATTCACCCTGGGAACAATTATTTGATCTAAAGGTCTAAAGCCTTGTTCTTATTTACCAACAAGGACTGCACCATGTGAATCCTAAGTTTGGAGTTTTTATATAAAGCACTTTAACACTTATTTAGCCTCCTGTCTGAATGCTAACACACTTCACCATGAAGAGGATGTGAAAAGTAACAGTTTACCTCACACACTCCCTCGTTCCTATTGCCTCCTGCACAGATCTTGGTGTTGGTGATATGGATGTTGCCTCTGTGCATCTCTCTACACCTCTCATTATTGACGATGGGAAGGTTGACCGCCTTTAATAAGTCTTCATGGCCGGTGCCTTGAAAACAGAAAGGTTTCACTTTATTGCATCTGTTTTTTTTTCAATACAATACCATACAATTGGCGTCATTTGTGCTACAGAAATCGTCTATTTTTGGCATGATTTGATTTCAAGAGCAAGGGGAGAGTCTAAATGGTTTATCATGGCATATTATAACTTATATTAGAAATATCAATCTCTGGTGCATATCAAGCCACACAGCAAGAAGCCAGGACCTGCGGTTAGAAAGCACACCTTAGATATACAGCAAGCAATAATTTAGGGGGACTGAGTTACAATATACATTGCATTTCCACCTCATGTAATTTTAAGGAATAATATGGAGATTAATCCAGGACTGCTGCAGGAGAAATCCAATATAAAAGTATAATACATCACAAACCTGGAGGGAAGGTAAGAATACAACATCTGTAGTGAGTGTAGAATATTGAATATCATCACCTTTGGTTTCTCCCCAGCCGTACATTTTACACATTGTTCCTTCCGGGATGGAGCACCCAGCCACAGGCAGCTGAACTGTATGAACTGTATTGTCTGCTTGAAGGGCTGGCCTGGTGAATTTTAATGAGCACAGTAAGTAAAAATCATTAACATCAAAAATGCACACAAACATACATTAGTGAAGCTGTGAGAGTAATTTCCAGGTACTTACTTGGACAGTCTTATGAGGGCCAAACTGGAGCCCTCTGGGCCACATATCACATGAGCTATACTGACTTCCTGTCTCTGAGACCAGTCAGGAGCACCCTCTCGAATATCTGAGACTCCCAGCCACACCCGATACTCGCTGAGGTCTGGAACACTGGACAGGCACAAGACAAGAGGTAATGCTCAATAAACTATTCCACTCTTATTTCTCTCTACAGACTCAGCCTGAGCCGAGCCGACAGTAGAAATCAGAATCAGTTAGGGACTAAAGCTTGAATAAAGAGTGGAAAAACATATCAACTGAAAACATAAATCTGAAATCTAATACGCTACGGGTATAAAAGAACATAAAGTTTTAAGCAAAGGGAAATAGATGACATTAACAGACAGTGAGTAATGGAGTTACCATGAGGAGAAGCACTGTCTGTCAGTGAGCACCCAATCCTCTCGTATTAGAGAACCTCCACACCAGTGCACCGACCTAAAGAGACAACAAAACCAAGAAATTACACATTGTTTGTTCCATGAAGACTTATAAAGTACTATGACTGAACCTTGTAAACATGAGATGACAGACATACAGAGATGCTATGACATCCTTACTTTACAAGTCTGTGGAACCATATCACACACCTTGATCACATTTTACATTTTGATTCTATGATGCCCAATTACTGTTTGGCTACTAGTGTAGAATAAAAAAGTGCAACAAATTCTGCTTAAACTTTTGCATGCATAGGCTATTTAGCACAGTGGCAGTCCTCTGAAACAGCAGAGGAATCCCTCACTTCAAGAAAAATGACAAGAAAAGAAAATTCCCCTGAAATGTCATAAGAATTCAAGTCAAGTCGGTCCGAGTGTTCTTCTTCAATAGAGGAGAAAAAATGTGTAGAATAATGAATGCACCACCGTACCCTTTCTGTATGCTGACCATCCAGCTGCCATCAGATATGCGCACTGGACCTCCTCCAACAATCCTGATTCTTTTATGGATAAAACACCCCACAGAGGAGAACTCACCTGGAAATGCACACACACAAAAACACAGACATGTTTTTCAATGTAACATTTACAACAGCATATATTTAATACAAGACTTTCATAGGCAGAGTTATACTGAGTTTAATGGTGTGTTAAAGTTTACACACACACACACACACAATACAAGAGGAGCTTGATCTGCCTAATGATCCGCCATAATTGTCTTTACTGTATATAAAACATAACCGCATAACCAGATATACTGATGAGGCTATTCATTAAGGTGGTTATAGAGAGAGTTTATAAATCACATGGGTGTTGTTTGAGCTCTTCATGTAGAGTGATGAAGGAGTTTACACCCTGCACTTGAGTTATTGTAGACACATTCATACACACCTCTTCTATATACATAAACATACACAAAAAAAATATACTCCCTCAACAAAATATTGTACTGCATCATGTACCATACTACCAACTAATCAGGCTGTGAAGACACCACAGCCTGCAGGCTTAAAAATACAGATCGGCAACTGAGCCATTTGCAAACACAGACAAGCAGACCAGCTGACAGAAACACTCACCCAGTGGAATGGTATTCTGTGAAGCATCACCTGCAGAGATAAGGGGGAGATAAAAAAGAAAAAGGGTTGGGCATTTTTTACAGATCAGGATTATATGCAACCTCACACTTCGGCATAATTTTAATGGCTAACAAACTATTTTCAAAATAACCAAAAGTACTCTTCAGGTTCTAGGCTAGCTTTTCCAATCATTTCCATACAAACTGAAAAACAATTAGCTGACTGTTATAATTAGGAATTGTTCTGTAATCTCTGCTGCGGTGGGCCCCGGATTGCCAGAGCTGAGACGGAGCTAGTGGAAGCACACACATTGACTATAATTGAAACCTATTTGAATGTTCAGTTTGATGTAATCAATAACAAAAAAGCTGGCTATTGTATTAACTTGATCACGGATTGAGATGTTAAGTAATTCGCCCTACTAGGAGGTTGTACTGTTACTGTACCAAAGCATCATCCAACCCATGATCCTCTACTGTTCCCCCTGCTACTACAACATGCTAACTGTCTCCAACAAAAACAAACTCATACGCACCACAAACACTGCCACCAAAATCATCCGCCTCCCCACACCCAACAGAGCCATCATACGCAGAACACGCACCATAACACTGGACCCCATACACCCCCTCTACTCAGTCTTCACACCACTCCCATCTGGTCGCAGATACAGATCCCGATACTGTAGGCGAGCCCGGTTTGGCAAAAGCTTTGTCCCGTCAGCCATAGCACTGCTAAATGAAATGCACATGTAATGTGTCCAGTGTGTTTATATGTGTCCGGTGTGCATATATGTGTCTGGTGTGCATATATGTGTCTGGTGTGCATATATGTGTCCTACGTGTTCATATGTGTCTGGTGTGTTTATATGTGTCCGGTGTGTTTATATGTGTCTGGTGTGCATATATGTGTCTGGTGTGCATATATGTGTTCGGTGTGCATATATGTGTCCTACGTGTTCATATCATAGACTGTAAAAAATATGGACGTAGTATCCGTGACGTCACCCATCTGTTTCTGAAGAGCTGTTTTGAGACCAATCGGCTGCGGCAGCCATATTGCTTCTGTCGAGCCAGTGTGACGTAAAGAGGCGGGCTTTGAGCCTCCTAGCCAACAGCTGCAGTGTTCCCACAGGCAGCTGTGCCTCTCATTGGAAGACTGGTAATCTCAATATCTTCGAAATTGCCGAATTAGAAAAAAATTTCACCCCCCTCACAGTGAGAGGACATCGAGAAATTAGCTATTCAGACTACACTCATCTTTTGTACCAGGCTGTAAACATGTTTATTAATGCTGCAAAGATCGCCTTTTCCCCATTCATGTGTATGTGACTTCCGGTACTTCTGGAGCCAGCCTCAAGCGGATCCTCGATGAACTGCAGCTTTTAACACTTCCGCATTGACTCATATTTTTAGACCGGAGGTTGCCGCTTGGTTCATATGTGTCCGGTGTATGTGGGATGATGGATAATGTATGATGAGTATGATGAGTTGGTGGTAATGCCTATTTGAATATCTTCAGGGTGGCACATGACCCCCATGCTTTGTGTTGGGGTGTGTCAACTCACTGTAAATAAGCCCTTACTTAACTCTTCTAAAACACAGCAGCATTGTTTGCAAAATGCAACCTGTGATGGATAGTAAAAGTAGTTTGTAATACACATGCAGATCACTTGTATGGTCTGTTTACAGCTGGTACAAAATGTGTACGCAGTATACATTTTTATTGCCCAGAAAAACTATCAACACCTGTGTGATTTGAAACAAACACAGTTCCAGTAACACACAGAAACAATCAAAGACGTGCAAACACACACACACACACACACACACACACACACACACACACACACACACACACACACACACACACACACACACACACACACACACACACACACACACACACACACTCACACACACACACACACACACACACATTCACAATGCCTCTAGCTCTAGGTCCATGTGGGAATAGTTAGAAGGAGCCCTTTCCTGTCTACCGGATGAGTTGTGAATCTCTTCTGACACACTGACCTGTGAGTGTAGACATATCTACACACTGCAAATACAACATGTGTCTATGTGTGTAAGTGAGACACACCGCTAGAAGAAGTGCAAGCAAATCCACACTAGCTCTGTCTAAGATAAAAACAGTGTGACAAGCTTTCAATTTCACATATTCGCACAGATTTTTTTCCAGTTGTGTCTTTGTGTCTCAATCGCGTGCACTGTCAATGGTATTGCATGCACTCACATGGTTTGACATTGCAGTAGTCCCAGGGAATGGCAGAGTTGTTGGAATAACACCAAGGACCATGTTTGTCCTTATCAGGGTTTCTGCAGTAGTTTCCCTCCAGGCCAGCCATCAGCATGCCACTGAACAAACACACAAGCACAACAGATCCAATAACTTATTTTTTCATCGACATACAGTTAGCTAAAGATAGAGTTTTGGTGGTAAAAAAGTGCCTTTCCCCTCTTTCAGGGAGTGATTTGGCTTCCAATGAAAGAAAGAAGTATTAGTCTGCAATTTATAACTATTAAGTTGAACTAATTTGGTAAGATACGATCTAGACATCCAAACTGCACAGCTGTGTAGGCTCAGTCCCTGTGGACAAGATAAGAAGGTGATCTGCAGAGAATTACTCACTGAGACAGAATACACCCACCTACACTCACATTTCTTGCATGTGCTCATGCAGACATATCCCACACATGAGGAGATTCTCATAAGAATTATAAACCACACATAGAATTCTTTCCCACACTGCGTTCATGGCTGAAAATGTGGATATTGTAAGGGAAAAATGAGACATAGAGTCTTCAAATCTGTGCTTGTGTATGTTGTATTTCTTGCGGCTAGCAAAACAGCCTGCGCTCACTGACTCCCTAACCATGACTTTTGACCCTTGGGCAGGAGCCAAGCAGTGCACTTGATTTGCTTTGAAGTGTTTCTTACAAAGGAGAACTTTGGGGTCAGAGGTGGAGAGTGAAGTGTATATCCCCCAGCCAAGTTATCACTGGGAGTCATTCCTGCTGTGTTAGGTCATCTTCAGGGAAACACTTCTCCAGCAATTAGGAGATGCTAAAGAGGCTAGTCACGGAACCCACAGGAGCAGTTTTCTCCTCTGAGAAACTAGAAGCCCGACTTGATCTGCTAACGACAATAAGACTTAACTGGAGGTCAACAATGGGTCAAGACTCTTCACTATCCACCACATTTCGGGTTCACACACATGGCTGTTGACACATTTCACAAACCACTAAGGCTGTACAAGCATCCAAACTATCTTTCTCCTGTTGAGACCCGTGAAATTGTATGTTTTCTGCTCATTGTCAGTAGTCCCCTTTGATCCCACTCACAATTTAAATACCTCTATCCTATGTTAGACTGTCTGTGATGAGTTACATATGGTAGAGTTGTGTGACATCTTAATCTCTATTCTAGACAGAGGCACTTGTCTGCAGTTTATTGATGGCACTGGCCTGTTTTGTCCATCACAGTGCAGTTTGGGAAAGTTATTAGGTCAGAAAGTAAGAGAGATCCAGTGGGCGGACCTGTTGCTGTGGTCTCTCCAGGGAGCGCAGGGCAGGTTTGATCTAGTCCTTGACTGCTCTCCTTGGTAATTCTCCCCAAAGCCTTCATAGCAGTCTGTATTTGGATAGAAAGAGGAAACAAAATAAGATATGCATTCAAGGCACATAATTCACGTTTTGTGAACCAAAAAAATGAAGCACAATAGGTACTTCTAAATATTATTCATATTAATAACCCTCTGTAGTCTGCATCATTGTGATAATAGTCACGCTTTGCAACTATTGTTGCTTAAAGAACTTAAAAAAGAGATGCAGTCAATCATACACAGATACACTTTGTGTCTGAGCTATTGTGTTTGGATTTTGAATGTGTAGCACTGGGAACACCAAGAAGCTGTCCTTAGAAAAACACATAAATAAGAACTTAAAGCTGTCTGTCACCCTGCATCTCATTTCTATGTGGGAATGTATTCAGTCCTCAAGGGTACACCACAACACGACCACCGAGAGGGTTTACAATCCCAATGCAAGTTCATGTAATCTCAAAGTCATACCCAAGAGATCCCTGGGGAAATTTGCATTTGTGTACTCAGCCATAGATCTGCATCTTTCCCTTCAGAATCTCATGCTACCCCAGAAAGAACCCCATCCAGCACTTATCCTTCCACTCCATCTTTCCCTGTCCAGTAAGACCAGACAGTCTCTGACATTGAGCTGCTGTCAGAGTTCGTTAATGTGAGGCATGCCGGTCAGTCCTTCCCACAGTCTTATAGGGCTACAGTTATCCGCAGGGATGAGGAAACGTGGTAACAAGCCAATGTGTGCGGCTACAGGGTCACATGTGAACTCAGCTGTCTACAAAATATGAAAATGTAGGATATTTCTGTACTTCAGACGAAGAGAAAATCGGCTTTTCCCTCGCAGTTTTGATTGTCATATTAAGCCGATGAGTCCCTCACCGCTGACAGGCTTGTTTTGGGCGCCGCACTGAGGGATGTTGGTGCAGAACATTGTGCGCACTCTTGGGTCTGTAGTGAAGCACCAGGGGAGTTCCTGACCATCTGGATTCCGGCAGTAGTTTTCTCTAAGGTCTCTGGAAATCACAGAGAAAGTTATCCTGTAATCTGCATGGATATAAGTGCATGCAGGTGGGTGAGTGTGTGGATGGCTGTTTTAGGCAGGAGTGTGACTCACTTGCAGGGGTAGGCCTCAGGTATGAATGTGTGGTTATGGGGGTACTGGGAGTCCCAGCGTTGGCATGTCAGTCCAGTGGGCAACAGGTCCACTGTCCCTCTATAACTCTCTCCTCTGCCCTGGTAGCACTCAGTGGTTTCCACTGCATTACTTTTAGGAGGTGTTTCTGTAAAAAAAAAAAAAACAACAACATATAGGGATGTTTGGTTACTAGACATTGATTCAGTTGACTTGCCGCATATGTTCTCACAGAACCTGTGTGAGACCATATGATTTGATTGCAGTTGGCACATTGTTAGTAGTCGGTAAGGCCAAGGATCTCGTGGTATCATGGATGAAACATGAACAATGTTTCAGTATCAAACAACAAAAGCAAGCCTTTTATTCCAACATTTTGTGAGCAAATGCAGCTCTTTTCTCAAACACACCCACTCATTGGCCTTTGAAGCACCTGAAAAACACTAATAAAAACCAGGCTAAGGCATAACATATAAATGGGCATCATGCATTTTAGAGCCAATTTGTGCTGAAGCAAATTGAAGAATCCCTATGCAGGGAAAGGGCGATATGGATTGGTTTTAAGAGATGGCTTATTTTTTTAAACTTTTTAAACCAATGTAGGGAACGAAGAAAACATCAGGCATGATTAAATGTGTGTTCCAATAAGCAATACTCTTAATCTTACCCCATGCTTGTTATTTACTTGTGATTGTATACATTGGGAAACATTTGCTTATTCAAGCTACACATTTGGACAGTAAAAGCAGAGACTCTAATGCACTCCAAACTTGGATGAAATGGATGGAGGGATGTGAGAAACTGGAAGTGTGATCTTCAGAGAGGGTTGGGAGTTGGTGAACTCTATAAGAGCGACTTAAACTTCAAATGAACTGCACTAATGTCTCGATGAACCACATCACATCACAGGTTTTTCCATTCGCCTGCCCACCTATCATATCTTCCTCTCACATATACGGTAATGCACCCGTTTGATTCTGGTATTAAAAATTGGAAGTGTTTGATTTTATCTCCTAAATTTCAACACTCAGTGGTGCAAACTCTGTCACAGTCAATTTGCTTGAATCAGAACTTGACTTGAAATTTCTAGTTTATGCAAACCTGCAATTTGTTTTGAAGTGTTTTCATGAGAGTTGCAAATACTCCCCGCTATCTGCTAACATTTCCAAATATTTATAATCATGAACAGCACAGGATGTAGGAACAACAGTGCCTTTGAGAGATTCATTTTTGTTTGCCACCTGCCTTGCACAGACTGTCTCTCTCTCCAAGTTTGGACCAACGATATAAAGTAGTGAGGCCAAAATAAGAAATAATAGAGGGCCAAAGTTTCATCAGTTCTGCTGTTTATCAATGGTTGCTCATTATGCTTAGATTACTTGAGTTCATTAGCCTGAACCTTGTGCATGACTGTATCCAACCACTGCATGTGTTAAGCAGCAAATTATCAACACTGGAAACCAGACATTTTCCATCAATACAATATGTCTAAAAATAGACACACACTGGTTGTGACAGTGAACAAAACAGCCAGCCTTGACAAAAGAACACTTTGTCTCCCTGTCTCCTGCTCTCCCCTCTCTGCCTTGTTTTGATTAAGACTTACTGGGTCATAAACTTGGTCTGCTCCCAACAAACTCCCATATCAGAGAGAGAGAGAGTGAGAGACAGAGAGGGAGAGAGTGCGGGGTGGGAGACAGTTTTTAGTGGGGGGGGGGGGAAACAGGGGGGGAGCAGTGAATCACAGGGTCCACATGGAGGAGTGCCATCTAGTAAGCATGGTGCCAGGACTGCTGATGATTGTAGCAGACAAACAGGCCAGTCACACACTCAGAAGAGAGAAGCTGAGCCCAACAATAACACCAATGGGCTCTCTGTTTTATGTTCTACAGGACCACAGTGGCTGTCCCAGTGACTCATCACTGATTATAGGTCAGCTAAGTGCATACAGTATCTGATGCTTTACTAGAAGTGTATAGACACGCATACACCTGGCGCTTACACATCAATCACACATTAGAGGTGTAATGAAAGCAATCTGCTTGTAGTGTGTATGACCCCAGTGTTGTGTCTGTGTGTGTAACAGGAGGTTAATGTGGAGCAGTCCCTGAGCCCTGTGCAGTTTGACTCCCGCTCATAAGAGCTGGCATAGAACAATAAACAGCAGGCCAGTGGCATAGGGGGAAAATAAACATTCTGGCTATTAAAGAAGACATAACAGAGAGCCAAACCGAAGGGGGGGACTCTGTGTTGGTGTGTGTGCCCGTGTGTGTATGTGTATTCTATAGCTCTGGCCAATGATTGAGAAAGGAATGGTAGATTTAAGGCAAGGGAAATTGTTCATATAAAAGTAGTCGGTTACATAGGCCTGTACAGAAAGCAGACATACATTTCCACTTATCATGCATGACAAATGCATGTTAAATAAATACACACATGCATGCTTACCACAAACTTTGATGTCGCAGTACTCCCAGGTTGCATCTGGGTCCGTGGTAAAGCACCAGGGTCTGTGACGTCCATTTGGGTTCCTGCAATAGTTGTCGTCCAGGCCTTTGTCAGGATACCTAATACAAAACATGCAATATAGCAATCTTAGAGGCTAAATCTATGTAAAAACAACAGCAAAAATGTAGTATAGCACTTTAGTGCAGTCTATAACATAACTCTAACTTGAAGATAAGTAAAAGTGGCAGATAATACTTAAAGTCTCATCAATCATCCATTCATCTCAATGGAAAAAAATGAAAACTATGCTCATTTTTCTTCTCAATTCTTAAGGGGACAGCCTAGAATTGGAGGATAATTCACCATTGCATGCAACAGAGGCATTAAAAACTGGAGTGGTGCAACAAGGACTCCATCTGTGAATCTGCTCAGCACTCAGGGGAATGAGGGAGATAATAGGCAGCATAACTACAGGTGTTCTACTGTAAGCCAGCCCAAAAGTCCCTCATCCCTCCAGGCCTCCCTCCTCCAGGTGTGCAGCATCAGGCTGTGGGACCCTCTCATTACATTAGTGCTATGAGCAGTCTGGGACCTCGTTCACACAAACACTGGGATGATTAAGGATGTGTTAACGAGTCCCCTCTAATCCAGACCACCTGCTATACTACTGGCTGAAGCACTGTCTTGACACAGGCGCACACACACACACACACATACACAAAGAGATAATGTAGGGAATACTAATGCACACTCAAATATATAGCTACCCTAAAATGGGTATAAGCTTATCTCATGGCTGGATACTGGTCTGCTTTACAATTTAATGAGAGCTTAAAGGAATTTGGGCCAATTAAGTTGGATTGAAAAATGTTCCCAGCAAAGTGCTTCTAAAAACACACAATTACACTCTGGACTGTGAATGCAAACCTTCAGGGAAAGTCTCTAGATCTCTTCATCTTGAGAGTTAGTGCACCACAATCTTGCTTGAAGAACTTGTCATTACATTAAGTGGTCTCATGTTTTTTGCTGTTAAAGTAGATATATCCAGTGTGTGGTCTGGGGAGTGATTTAGCATGCACATTTTAGAGTGATGCAGATGTGCGTGTGTGTGTGTGTGCGTGTGTGCGTGCGTGCGTGCGCGCACGCGCGCGTGCGTGCATGCGTGCGTGTGTGTGTGTGTGTGCGTGCGTGAGTGTGCACGTGAATGTGTTATACCTCTTGGGGTGGTACAGGTGTTTGTGTGGTCCGTCAAGGTCCCAGCGCTGGCATTCCTTTCCACTTTCTGTGTGGTCCATGGGTCCTCTATAATCTTCTCCATTACAAGTCACACACTCAACTACACAGCAATGACACACACACAAACAAACAACAGCTTAGAGAAACAAAAAAAATCAACCAAAAAATCTCATATGCCTGTCTTTCTGTATTATTGACACATTGATTTTACCACTTAACCATGCAGGCA
Source organism: Notolabrus celidotus (assembly GCF_009762535.1). Classification (NCBI taxonomy): domain Eukaryota; kingdom Metazoa; phylum Chordata; class Actinopteri; order Labriformes; family Labridae; genus Notolabrus; species Notolabrus celidotus. The sequence goes on from NC_048277.1 coordinate 18,989,267, forward strand.
GGACTTTATACTGGGTCTGAAACACATTCAGTTCCTGTCTGGCCTACAGAAACAAACTAGATCATCTGCAAGATATAGGTATGTTTAATGCCTGTCAGCTTTGTCATCAAGGCAGATGACGAAAAAGCAATTTCAGCTTGTAGACTGAAAGAGCCTTTGTTAAAGTTTTCCTCTTAAAGTTTAACATTCTGCAGGTGAAAGGGCCTGTGTCCACTGACAGAGTATTTTTAGCTGGCAGCACCCTCAACTTCAATTTAAGAGTGCTTCTAACCGAAGTTACTGGCACAGGTACTTCCACTTCTTAGAGTGGTGATCTGTAAGTCTGTTCCAAGCAAGCAGCAACCTCCGGTCTCAAACTATGAAGCCCATGCAGAAGTGTTATAAACTGCAATTCATCGACCTGCTTGAGGCTGGCTGCAGAAACACCGGAAAACACATAGACATGAATGGGAAAAAGATGATCTTTGCAGCATTAATAAACATGTTTACATCCTGGTTAAAAAAACGGCTTGGCCCTTCGTAGCTTATCTCTTTGTACGGTGGGTGAATTTTTTTATAACGCAACGGTTCAGAAGATATTAAGATTACGAGTTTTTGCCGAAATAAGGACATGACTGACTTGACTCCCGGTTGGGAACACATAGCTTTGGGCTAGGAGGCTCAAACTCCGCCCCTTTATGGCACACTCTGCCTGGTTGAGTTCCGCATTTCAAATATGGCTGCCGCCGTCGATTGGCTTCAAAACAGCGCTCAGGAACAGATGGGTGACGTCACGGATACGTCCATTATTTACACAGTCTATGGTTCTCAGTTGCTCTGGATGCCTAATATTTGTTCTTAGTCAATGGAATTTAACAAAAAAAAAAATTATTAAAAAAGACAAAAATCATGTAGCATTAGCAGCAGCTCTAGACCTTGAAATTGAATCCTTGAAAAAACCAATGTGGTTAGTTCTCTCCTCCATATGGACCGTTGACATTGTTGTTGACATAATTGATATCGAAGTCCTTCCCCTTCTTGGTTTTGATTGGTCAATAATTTGGCATACTCTAAAAGTTGAACTGTTATCAGCTGAGGGTGCTGTGACCTCAGCAAAAAGACACCAAGGGCATTCTTAAGTTTGGGATGCTGAGCCCTGAATGGACTGGACTGCACTGGTTTTGTTTAGAAAATCAGAGCTGCCTATGCAATAAAACCTTTTAATGGACACAGGCCCTAAAAACAGTTTTAATTGAGAATACTAATATGACAAAATGAAAAGGCATAAGTAGTTAAAGTTCCTCAAAGTTACTTGAAAGCTATGATTAAGGCACATAATGAAAGTAAACCACAACACTTTCAGTATTGTAAGTAAGACGCATAACAAGAGAACACCACTTATGCAACATGTCACAACAAAAGCCTTCATAAAAGATCTCCCCACATTAAATGATACACTTAATGCATGGAAGCAGAGATTATGTGCCACACTAATGAAGCCATGGATCTCTTTGATGTTGAGACGGCACCATTTGCTGTGAGGTGAGTAGCACACAGGGTCTAGTGTAAACAACAGAGAACATGTGGATTAAAACCAGATGTTTGTGAGTCTGCTGTTGTCATGACAGAGCACATTTAATACCACTGGCTGCATGCACAAGTGTGTTCGCCCACAACATGTTTGCGTGTCAGTGTGTGTGTTTTCTATTAGGACTGAGTAATTTCTGGAGAAACCCCTCTGGTTATTTGCTTCGGAATAACTTTCTATCATAATAATAAGTCGGTGCCTGTGTCACAACTAGTGATAACCTAGTGAAACAACATGTGTGAGTCTAAGGACAAGAAGGATTTCCATCATTTCTTATCAAACCACAGCCTGGTTCCTCATTAGCTTGATTCAATGTCATACATGCAAATGAAACAGCCCCTTTGACAGCAAGAAGCCCCAGGGGTTAGATAACGGGCTTCTTATCATCCCCAACTTCGGGAGACATCAGTGCCTGACAGTAATGTAAGTGTGATGTAACAGACAGGCTGAAACACTGCTGGGAAAGTAAATATCAAAGTTTTACTTGAACAGATCCATAAATCAACAGTTTCCTTCTATGTGTGCGACAGGGATGAATGTAACAGCTAACAGTTTATCTGTAAGAAATGACAGGGGATAAATATCCTCCAACATTCTGGCTCCAGCCTCCTTAGGCTCAAACAACTTTACAAACCCTAACCTGATGGAATGAGAGAGGACAGCATAAACTGAACCACACACCTGGAAACAGCTGCAGCTGGCCTCTGCAAATAAAGAAAACCTGTACCTCACACACACACACACACACAAATACACACAGATGTAGAGCAGAGCTCAGTTAAAGCCAGCGTTGCTTCATCCAAAGCACTGTGTGATTGTGTAATTTGCTGCAGCTAATTTCAAACTATCAAGCCTCAGTTGGAGAGGCAATTTACAATTTGAAATGGACATTATTTTTAGATAAACGTCCTCTCAGATGAATACAGACAGGCACATTGTGTCTGTGTGTGTGAGTGTAGCCTACCCTCTGAACACAGTGGGATGCCACACTCCTGGTGTCTGAGCTGTGGACGAGGATCAGTGGTGAAGCACCAGGGGCCGACAGTGGAGTTGTCTGGGTTGCGACAGTAGTTTTCTCGGAGGTCCTTCTTCCTGAATCTCTTGGATGTGAATCTGTCAGAAGCAGAGCTGCAGTTACACAAACAGACACGTGTACCGAGACCGCTTGCCAAATACTTCAGCTAGCATGCAGAGCAACCTCCTTTTGAAAAACACCCAAGGCCACAGTTTGTGTTGTCTTTTATCTCTGGCAGAGTGACGAATCACCTACGCATGTTATGAGAGCTTCTGCTGCTGTTAACTGATGGCTAAAACCTACCTGTCAGTACGACTAGTAAAAATGAACCAGTGTTTGAGAAACTGATGGCAAATCTAACAAATGAAAGTATCAATGACATGATGTTTTCAGTGCAAGAAACCAGGTTAATAACTTGAAGCAATGTTAGTTTTCCATGAGGCAGGTTCTGGATGTCGTGTAAACACTCTGACTCATATCTTCTACATCAGGCCAGCACATGGCTGTAGTTGTCAGTGGGGATGACGGACCTGTAGCGCAGTCTTATTAGTCAAACTGTGTTTTTCCCCATGATGATGAAAAGACAAAGTTCTGAAGTTCATGATCAGTGGAGAGGCTTTAATGACAGGTGAAAAAAATGAGGGCATTAACTGCTCAAAAAAGAGGAGAAACCTTTCTCTGATAAAAATGCAATTTGTTCCAGTGTGTACGTGGGCAAGTATGGGTGAGAGTTTCCCATGCCTGTACACTGACCGTTCAAACATACAAAGCACCTGGGTTTAATTACCTGATCTACAGAGACATTAGTAGCAGTTGATAAAGAAGGTTCAGCTGAGGTACAAAGGTACGATGCCCTGTTTGATTTGTGTTCAGTGACGACACACTACAAAGGCTACAGGGTCATTTAATACCTTTGAGCAGAGAAGAGTGCAGGAGAAAGAAGGAAGATTGTGGTTGAACGGATTTTAAGATCTCAGATGAGGTGCAAGTGTCATGTTTAAGGTTATCTGATTGTTATTAAAAGCTGGGTCATGATGCACCATGTCCTTGTTTTGTTGAAGTTTCTCTAGTGTGCTTTTAATAACATCTTCACAGGACACAGAACAGTACCCTGGGTCTCTTTGTTTTTCAACAAGAAGATAGAAAAAGATAATACTCTTTATTAATTTCAAAGAAAAAGCTTTGAGATCTTTATTCAGAAGTCATGTCTTGTGTTTTCTTTGTAATGGAGCATCTACATTAGCAGGACAAAAGACTTAACACTATTTTAGACATTTTTTTGTAAAGGATACACACAGTTATCTTGTTACTTACCAGGTATTTACCAAAGATTATTTCTAATCCAACCTTTGTTATCCTACAGAAGGCATTGCTTCCCTTCTGTCTTTTGTTTTTTAACTCCATTTAAATCGTTCATTTTTCTACTGGGAGTGAAACTATATCAGACAGGATTCCTGCATACTGAAACAAGAGCTTTATCTGAGGTTTTACATGTGGGATACCCACAGCTTAACCAAAGGCTGCATATTAAATATGATCCTAATCCCGGCGAAACACACACAGACTAATACACACACGCACACCTAGATAAACAGTAGGGCTGCAGCGGGAAATGATCTGTGACTCTGTTAAGCGTTACAATGAGGTCAGCTCTGATGAATGACTGCTCCCAGGAGCCTAATCAACCCCTAATATATCATACTCATATACACGTACACACACAGGGAGGCTAGCCCCTAGCTACTAGCTAATTGCATCACAAACATGCCCAAGCTTACATTAAGAGGCAGCTTCAACGCAACTTTGTTTGACATGTGTTAAAAAGTACATCAAGTTCTTACTTGTGTTCGTGAGGGAAAGGAGAGGCCCACGCCTGGCACAGGATCCCGCTCACCGTCACCGACCTCTGCCCCCTGTAGCTCTGACCTGTACCCACAATGCACTCCTGAACATAGTCTGAAAAAGAGAGGAAGAGAGAGAGGAAGAGGAGAGACAAAATGTCAGTAAAAAATGTGTGAGTGGGATGAGCGAAGGACTTGTGTGAAATGTTGTCTACGCATAGCCAGGACGGGTGATGGAGAAAACAGACAGACAGGGATGTTCAGCTCTAATACTGAGCTTAACAAGGACAAGACAAAGCCAAAAGAAAAAATCTGTTTTTCTAATCTTCTGCAAAACATTTGGATCTAGTCAAAGAGGCTGCACAGCTTGCATGTTCAGAGTTGTGGTCAGTCAGTGTGGAGAGGGGTGGGGGTTTCTAGCGTTTAAACAAACACCACGTAATGACAGAAAATGGGCCATAATGTGGGGCGACACAGTAAACACGACAAATGTCCTTGCCCTTCCTTGCCTTCCTGTTGAGGGATGCTGTCATTACAAGGCTACAATCACACTGAGAACAGGCATTTTTAGAGACATAAAACCCTTGTATGTCCTTAAAACAAACAAGTAGTTTGCTAAAGTCTTATTGCTGACTGGAAGTGAGACCATGTGGGGACATTTTTCAGAAGAGTGACATGGGGAGACATCACTTTAGTGTCATTTGACAGAGAAAAAAGGCGGAACAATAAAGGGCACCTTTCTTTTGATAGAGTTGGGAGTTGAAGTCCTGCTGGCTCTGAGCTCCTGGTGAGTTCCTGTCGAACGACAGCCACTGGCATTTCCTGTTTTTATGATCATAGAGGAATGCTCTAGATAATAAGAAGGAAGATAGGATAGCGGGAAAGTGAAGTACATAATGGTCAGTTTTCTTTCAGTGCCTTGAAGTAACCCCCCCCCCCCCCAGGTATGCTAAGCATTAAGTGACCAGCTGAACCAAACAGTGCATTTTACCTTCAAAAGCTTAATTATAGTGACGAACTAGATAACCTCCAATTCACTCTTTGTGCGCCGACACTCTTAGAGCGTAATAGAGAGAAACAATGCAGGTGACAGACGTACCTGCAGGTGAAGGGGAGTCTTTTGTTGCGGCTGCAGGCTTTGGCACATTTGGCCATGCTCAGCTTCCTGCTTTTGGTCAGAAGGGAGGAATCAGGGGTCACCACAACCAGTCGTATGCCATTGGTCTTCTGGTAGTCCTGGAGTGCATTTCTCTTGGCCTCTGAAACATCATTACATCACACGTCTATGAACATTCAGTAAATTGTATAGTGGACAAATAAAGCTGACAGTCATGTGCATATAGTGTTATCCAAACATAGGTGACAGTCAGAGGGATTAGTTTGGGTCACATCAGCTGCTCAGCTAAGATGAAAAATATACAGGAAAAATTAAAGGACCAGTCCAATTTGTTTTTCCTCAAAACAACAGCAGGCCTATTCCAGTGTCTTTTGAACTTCAACAAAGGCCATGCCTCTTAATTTTTTCCAGAGCTGTACATCCTTGGATAAATTTACATGCATTATGATTATTTTATTTCATATTGCTGTTTATATCTTCCATTCTTTTGATTTGACAGGAACTAAATTGAATTGTATTTGTTGTGTATCATTCAAGTTTTACGACAATGTTCACTATTATTGAAACAATACCCCCTAAAACTCTTGTCTATGGTTTGGAAAGCAGTCTAAATATTCTGCTAATGAGCTCAGTTAGACTGAGAACACTCAGGAACAGCATAACAATGTGTAAATTAGTCCCCTTTAACTGTCATTAATCTGCAGCACCTAATGGGATGCACAGTCATTCATCACTGCACCCAGTGTAACCTAGACACACACACACACACACACACACACACGCACACACACGCAAACACACATATAGAGGGCAATCAGTGCTGTGAATGTCAGTTTGAACATGCCCTCTGCAGAGTCAGAGCCAGGTAGACATTTACATTTAGACAGTAAACTAAGGCCTTCTCTACCACCTCCTCCTCCTCATTTATCCTCCTCTTACTGATTTCAACTCGGCCTTTATGCACTTCAGCCGATTCAAGGGCTTTTATCAACAAAAAAACTCCACCACATGGTGAGTCTGATAGAAGGGTTCCTGGAAAGCTGTCGTTTCTAGGAACCATTGCAGCAACAAGAACAAGTCACTGTACATCAGAACTGCTAATGCAGATTCAGCATTCGAGTGAAGGGAGGATCTGAGAGCAAGTTGCTGATCTCAGAGGACCAGAGGTGTCATAACTGTCCGATCTCCAACTTGAGTTGACCGGCTCGGCAGTTTTCTTGAGTGCCTGTAGATGCAATGTGCCGCAAAATCGCGCTCTAGGACCACAGGATGGCCGAACTTGAATTGGGTATTAATATGGGTCACATTTTGAGACAGTGAGCAATCAGTCTATTCCATTTTTTGTCATGTTTCGTCATCTCGTGATCAATTCAAATAGGCCTACATGTCGTAATACGTGCCTCTGCAGCGTAATGCGCTCTGGCACAGACATGAATGCAATAGTGAGAACAATTGAGATAAAAAAAAGTACTGGCTGTCAAACAAAGTCATCGTTTGTCATACCATTGGCTGATCATTTCTTGAGAAATGTTCTTACAACTGTGTTCTATCACTATGGATCCACTAAATAACACTATCTGATTTGAGTAAGAGGCGAAATTCAAATGATTTTCTTTAAGATGGTAAACATAACGTCCTGCTTGCCTTGAACACTGACGATCGCCACATTGCATAAAACAGAGTGTAATAAAGTTACATTGATGAAGCCTCTCCTCACTTCTGTTAGACTGTGTTGTTTTTCGTTCAGCAGCAGCTCCAGCGCGCGTGCAGCCCGTCACAGAGCAATACGCGCAGTTCTACAAAGGGTTTTTTGGCCAAAACTTACCAGAACAAGCAATGACGAAGAGAGGGAAAAGAAGAGTGTAAATCCACATGGCAGCGTCTCTTCACGATAGTTTCAAATCAAACTGGACTGTCTGTTCGCTGATCTGTCGGACTGCGATGCAGGAGATGTTGCTTTCACCACTGCGCGAAGGATGCGTCTCCTCTCTAAGTACTTCTCTCTCTCTCTCTCTCTCTCTCTCTCTCTCTCTCTCTCTCTCTCTCTCTCTCTCTCTCTCTCTCTCTCTCTCTCTCTCTCTCTCTCTCCCTCCCCTCTCTCTCTGCGCGTGTGTGTACGACTTTATCTCTCTCTCCCTCACTCTCTCGCCCTTTTCTATATCACCTTTCCCTCGAATGCCTCTTCCTCTGTATGTTTAGTTTTAAGATAAGTGTTATTTGATGCCATTCTTGTGGCATATGACTACTGCTGAGTCTGCAGTGACAGTGTTATCAGTTTGTGATCGTTAAAGTGAGTCACTGGGGTTACATTACCCATGAAGTATATTCCAAATAGCCAAAACCTCCATTAAAAACATATTGTATAAACTGTGCTGATGTGGCTCTTTGTCTAACTTTCTGCTTCCATCAACATGTCCCTCCATCTTTACTATAAAAATATTTAGAACCTCCATACATTGAAGGTATATTCATTGTAATATTATTGTGAGAAAAGACTTTAAGAAAAGAGCTGGACTTCAAAATAAAAGCATATAAAGCACACTCTAACCTGTGAAATATAAATTAAGCTTTTGCCAAGGGACTGTCTTCAATAGAATAATACAACAATGGTGTAAGTATAAATGCCCTGCTGATAGAGGTGCAGTCTATGTTGCAAAAACAAGAGGAATATGTTGTCATTTTTTTCTTCTTCTGTAGTATTCTGTGCACTTGTTTGAGACAGGAAACTCAGCAGGGGTGTAAAAGAAGGGGGAGAGGCATGTGGGTTTGTTTATGCTGCTTTTCTTCACCCTCTCCGTCCTAGATAAGAGGTGAAGTAACTGGTGGCAGGTTGGATGTGGAGACAAGCTATCCAGGCCCATCTCCTGAGTGTCATCTCTATTTCCAGCGATGACAGCATAAGATAGGAGATGTGACACCCAGCTCGCTGTAGCACGTTAAATAGGGGGTCTGTTAAATAGAAAACACATTAGTTATCACAGTGCAGATCATAAGTTACTGCATCGTGGGGATTCCCGGTAGTTTCTGTAAACTCACACCATGTGCGCACAACAACCCAGAGGGAAAGAGATGGATAAATATGCAGAAGGAGTTAGGCTCCATGTCTATATTCTCTCTGGTTCAGTGAGTAATGCTCCTGCGGCTTCCTGACAGGACCACAGAGTCATTCGCAATAATAAACAATCAGGCATGAGTCAGATACTTTCACTGGAGCGCAGCACAAATCTCCATTTTTCTCTTTTTCATTCCCTTTTCTTCTACATTGATTTATCTTCATATGCATGCAACACTGCCTAATTCTCTGTCTGACTCTCTTTTTTTTATCTGCTGTCCATCCGTCACTGTAACAAACATGCATGCTCATACATAACAAGCAGCAGATGACTGGATAACCTTCACCAACAAAAAGCCCTCATCACCACAGTCTCATTACTGACTCTCCTAGCAGGAATCCAGTGGGTGTTTTTCACCCTGTCTGAGAGCAAAGGCTTCTGCTAGAAAGATGGAAATCAGAGAGAGACCCAGCCAGTAGCCCGTCTCTCGCACATATGAGTGCCGTCACCATTCAAAATTCCTCACATCTGTGGCTGGTTATTGCCAGAAACATCATATCTCCCTGCAGCTGGTAATGACGAGAGGAAGTTCAGTGGGAGATGGAGATGATATGGAGAATAAGATGGGAGAAAATGGAACGATTGTCGAGGGAAGGTACAATACACACCACTGTTCTCCATGCTGCTCTGAGTGCATAATTGTGGAGTGTGTGGGATATAAATAGACTTCCTGTAGATTTGTTTGTGTGCATTATGTGAGCAATGCATTGTAAACTCTTATTCCCCTGTCCATGTGCGTGGATGTATGTGCATGTTTTCATCTGCAGCAAATTAGCTGGACCTTGTGGAGACCTCCAGCCTCTCCTCCAGATTTCAGTCATGTGACCTTGGGTACGAGAGATGAAGTGGGATGGAAAATTGGAAGGAGGGATGATGGGAAGAGAAGACCAGAAAGTGTGAGGGTCTGAGGACAGGGAGTGATAAGGAAAGTGGAAAATGGCTAACGGAGGAAGTATCAGAGTACAGAGCAGGTATTTCACTCTAATGAGAATAAGGGGTGTATGCTTGTGTGTGTGTGTGTGTGTGTGTGTGTGTGTGTGTGTGTGTGTGTGTGTGTGTGTGTGTGTGTGTGTGTGTGTGTGTGTGTGTGTGTGTGTGTGTGTGTGTGTGTGTGTGTGTGTGTGTGTGCACATCTGAGTGTGTGGGTTTAGTTTGTGTGTGTTTGGGTCAGTGATGACAGTGGTTGGGCCTTGATGCTGTAAACACAGATACTGTGTCAAGAGATCCTCCCTTAAACAAACACACACTTCCTGTTGTCAGTGCTCGCGATTGTAGAGTCACTGTCGGTAATTGAAATCCGCTGACAGTTAGGGGTAACACAAATAAACTGCTTGTACACACACAATCTGTGCGTACAAGCAGTTTGCAAAAAATGGCTGTGTGCAGCTTTTTTATGTATCTGTTTCATTGCAGCTCTGGGGCCTACCTTCAAGACACATTTTTTAAGATTGCAACATGGAAATGAAAACTAAAGAGTGGGCAGCAGACAGCAATGCAAAGCTTTTTTTCACACAATAGTTCATTAGCATGCACATTAGCAGACTGAGTCACCAACACATCCTCGAAATAGCTTTCAAGAGGATCAGAGGACCCAAACAAATAAATCCCACTCAATAAGTCATTGATTTTTCTTTTAGATAATTCACTCTCTAACTGCAAACAATCACTTCTCATTCGCCTTCAATCTCAAACTTACTCATATTGATCACTGAAATTCGATCCAACAGTTGTACTCTTCACTCTTTTTTGATGTGCTGAATCACTCATTTTAACCAAGTCTGCAGATGTATCTTGGGATTACTGGGTTTGCATTTAGCTTTTCTTTCCACCTTCTTATCATATGGTGACTGACAAGGCCAGACAATCTGCAGTGTCACCAAACGATCGTCAGCATGTTAAATGTGCTTCAAAATACACAACCAATGCACATAAAAAAAAAAAGAAGTTAATTCACACTTCACAATGGAAGTGCTCCAGGACAGTGGAGGCCCTAAGTGAAACAGCTTATTATAAACGGGACACCGAAGAAGACCAGACTTGTTTAGATGGGAAAAGCAGCATAGCTTGACATTAGAGAGTAACGTGGAATTACTGTCGCAAGAAGATTTAAAGAAAGCCTGACCTGGACCCTGACAGTGATAATGACAGAGTCACAGTGGGGACTCCAGAATAGTGAGGGCATACTTTTTTCCTCATCTCAGGAGACGTGAGTGGGGGTTCTGTGAGGCTGCTCCAGGATGCCTGGAGCTATAGCACTAACAGCACAGCTAATGGAACTTCATAGCCAACATACTTGCGTCCTCAGAGGCAGAGTCAGCTAATTGCACCGTTAGCTGCATGGCTAACAGAGGGCCATAGCTGGAGGAAACTGAACTCAGCAGTGCACAGGAATTGTTTGCTGGGTTTGGCTCCAATTGGCATCTTGGGTGCTGCTCTCTCAAAACCTTTGTTCATGTCCCCAGGGATAAGAGGGAAATGATGCCTGACATGCCTTACTTCTCTGCCTTCCACAGTTCAGTTATCATCCCTGGTGTGTCAGAATCCAGAACGGACTCGCTGTAAATATCTTGGCTATTGTAACTTTAACATTACAACTACACCTTTTTCCCTATCAGTGCATTATGTCCCAGACCGGATAACTTCAATTTCCCGGCGGTCTGAAGCTCTGGGGGTTGTTAGAGAAGTAAACACCAACACACCCTCATTCTCAGACTCATCTCTCTAACAGATCTCTGTAAATCATGGTTCTGTTTCACTTAGCACAGCCACCAGCCTTGAGCACCTATATTGTGAAGTCTGGATTTGCAGCTACTTTAACTTTAATAGTTTTTTGTGTTTTTTTAACTTTGCATTGTTTGTGTATTTTCAGCACGTTCATTTTTAATACAGTTGTTTCTTGTTTTGAAGCATTTTTTTTCATTTGCAGCACACTTCCACTTTTCTGAATTTGGATTGTTGGAGCATTTGCAGAACATTTCTCCCCCTCCCCCCGATTGTCCAGCCTTGTTGACCACCATACTTTTGTGATTTAAACCTACAGAAGATATAGTCACCTATAGTCGCTTCCTCAGTATATATTACGTGTCAACGATCGTTTTTTATATTGAGCCATATTAAGCCTGACACACCATTAGCTCGATAGAGCAAGTCCAGTTCACAATGCTCAGTCCTCATTCAGCCTTTTGTCCGTCCCTGCTCCTGTGTTTATGGGTGTTGATGTGAACGTTTCAGACAGAGTCTTGGAACAATTCATTTTCACATTGAGCTGGTGAGTTTGTATATCCACTCAAACCATAACTGTTTAAACTACACATCCTTTAACATGGTACACATGGAGTGTGTCGCATAAATACATCAACATCCCACATGTACTCTATTGTGGCAGCCCTCTGACAGCGGAGGTCAGTCACTCTGAAGCAGAGGGAACTGAAAAACACTGGAAAACACCCATGAATAGGCCATGTGTAACAACCTATGTTGTATAGAAAGGACTATTTTGTACTATTGCAAAGCTTTCGGATACAAATATTTATTTCAGAATCACCTTTCGTGAACTCTGGCAAATACTTGTACCTATACCCTCCTTTGGGACCTAAAAGTTTGTGCTTATAATTTGTTTAAAATAAACACACAGTGACTTCAAAAAATCTCATTGAATTAAAATAAATATAATATAAACCCTGAAACAGAAAATCCCAAATTTGTAATATTGTTCCACTGAAACATTTAAAGTTAAACTCCTTTAAATCTCAAGCATACACACGAAACAACAAAACAATAACTACCAGATGTTTTGAAATAAAGCCCAATTAGGAAACCAAACAGTGCTTTAGGACCAAGGAAAGGTCTTAAAATAGTGCCTTAACCTGTTTCCTCATTCTTACACATCTGCAAACAGTCAGCTTGTCTTGTCTGCTGCTTACTGCTAATTTACCCCTGCATGACTCACAGAGCTGGAGACACACAAGGGAGGGAGGGTGGTTGGTTAGATTAAAGAACAGAGGGGGAAGAAAAAAGCTGTTCTGGGGCAGCAGGTACATTTCAACCCACATGTGTCTGTGTCAGACCACATACAAGTAATTAACATGTTGATAGTGAACATGGCGCGGGGCGAGCGGGACAGTATGCAGCCTGTGTGTTCACAACCTAGCTGAGTGATTTCCCAGACATGCATGCAACTTACTGAAAGTATGAGTAAAAACACACTAAACCCAAAAAATCTTATTTTGGTTAAGACGCAGCTGCTAAAGTTTGAATACCAAGTCTTACATGTGGAAAAACAAAAAGGCAAGACTTTGTCCTGCAGTGCCACCAGCATGTCAGAGTTTCCACATATCCTTATTAATATATCAACATCTACATTTTAAACAGGGACAGATATTCATGGCCCCCAGAGGTCGAATCTCAATGACTTTAGTTATCCCCTGACTTTCTCTCCAGCTACACCAGCTGGCCAAGGTTGTCACCAATCTGATGAAATAGCTTGACGTCTGCATGATGGATTTGGACAAAATCAGATAGAGACATTAACAATTCCCCCAGTTTGAGTATCAAAAGTTGTTGGACTTCAACATATAGGGTCATAAATGTCACAATATAAGTTTGTCAGGTATCAACAGATGTTCAATCATTGCTATAAATGTTACATATGCACTATTGTGTAGGTATTGCATTATTATTGCAGTATGAATAATTGAAAATAAATCACATCACCCCAGATAAAGTAATACACCACTTAGTTTAAAAGTCTTGTCCTCCAATTCAAGGATTCACATTTGGTAAGCACTCCTGGCTGCAACTAATTTATAACATATGGTGTCAGGGGGTTAGTTAACCTCATTAAGCAAACACTCCTCTTATTCAAATCAAAGAGTGCTCCTATGTCAAGGATTCAAAAGAGCCAAGCCTCTGGGCAAACATTGAACACTGCACCACCACCGATTGTGCATGGAACTGGAAACAGGAATAGGTTAGTGTGCTTTCACGTGCATGCTTATCCATGATACAAACAAAACAGAGACTGAAAACGACAATGCTCCACTATGTTCCACTATGCTCCACAATACTTTTAAAACAGGTTATGTTTAAAAGCCATATTCACAGAAATAGATCATCAAAGAGACTGAATCAAACATGTGAACACCCTCAGCTCAGTGATGCATACTCTTTAACCTGAGTGAATGTGCTCCCCGTAATTATAACACCTCATGTTACCATTTAATGTATGTTCGGCCCGCTAAAGTCCACAAATCATACTCTAATCTGGGCAACAGAGGAATGTGTCCCGTAGAGACTGTTCACCTGGTTTCTCACTATAACGCCTGCCAATCACATTTAGCACACAGTGAAACACACACATGCACACACACAGCATGTTCACAATGTTAGGGAGGCGAGGAGAGAAAAACCAAGGTAGTGAGAACAGATAAGTGTGTGGTTATGTTTATGAGTTTGCAGAAAGCCTGTGGCATTTCCTGATAATCCCTGCCAAGTCTGTGTTTTGTGCTCTTGCCAACTCTCAGTTTGTCTTGCACTATATTCCTCTTTATTTTTGTTGTGCTAATACATTTAGAAGTTCTCTTTGGCGTACAGTGTTGTCAGGAGGGTAACAACAGGTGCCAGAAAATGTGAACAATCACAGGAAAAGATCTGAGACTTCTAAAGACCATTTTTCTGTAGTAGGCCTACTGGACTATTTGACAATATCTGTATTTCCCTTTTGCTACATACTAAAGGTTAGCAAAAACAAGTAGATGTATTCACAAATGCTATTTGATCTCAGGGGAGTGTGTGTCTCATGCAAGAAGAACACAGTAGACTCTTCTTTTTTTTTACGAGACGTCAGAGTTACGACCTTGATGGCCCTGACCTGCTGTGTTATATGATGACGGAAAATCTGTGACCCTTCCATTGCGGCTTACAGGAAGAGTACACTTTTTTAGGATTAGAAAAAATAAAATAAAAACAAACGGTGCCAATTAAAAACCGTGCACTTAATGTAAACCACATGAAGTGAAGTTTATTCAGACTCGGGTTGATTGCCCCGCTGCATGTCATGATCTCAGGGTTACTCAGAGTGTTGGGACTAAATTTAACACTAATGGTACAGTCATGGCGTCACTGAGTTGCTATACTGATCCAAAAATAGCACTTACTCTTAGAACATACGCAAATGGACTCTATTTTCACCATCAAAGTAATGCTAACGAACTTTAGAGGGCTCTACTAATGACACGGGGTCATGTTGTTGATGCAGCATAAATCTCATGTGTCACTTCCTGCAGTTTGTGGAAAGAACCCAAAAAGTCACCCTTAGACTTTAATGACTCATACAGCTTCAGCTTGTTGGTTTGAGACTGGGTCAAATGTTCTTTCCTGAGGAACCAAACTATGCTGATGTTCTGGAAAAATATATGAGATGGATTAGCTGATAAAGAAGAAAGCTAAATCACCAAAACCATGTTTGGAAAGTGGTATTTGGTCATTTGGCTCCAAAAAATATCTGTCACTCACACAGAATGCCTTGACTGTGTGAGTAATTGTAGCAATGAGGGAAACATCTGTACTCACATCTTGAATGAAAAGAACGAGTCAGATAAAGTTTTCAAACACAGGTTCTGAACAAATCCCCAATCTATCTAAGCTGTTAGAATGGAAAACTGAACCAATACTGTGCGTTATTATCATTCTTTAAATTACATATATACATGTGGTTCAGTAATGCAGGTACAGCAGGGTAAATTTAACCAAGACTTTAAGTAGATAAATCACTAAATGATGTGTGCCTTACGTATTAGGTGATGATTTTAATATCTGCCTTCATTTTCTTGTCCAAACAAATGGTTTACATAATGCAGTAAACATATGGACTTGTTTTGTGTTTGGCTTGTGGTGGTGTAACACATGCCAAATCCTCAATCCCACGCCTTTATTCCAAACCTTTATTGCATTTCAGGCCCTCTTTCTCTCCAACCATGTGTCCTGTCGCTTTGACGGTTTGACGGTCTAATAAAGGAAAAACAACAGAACCGAGATAAAGGGAAGCTGCTTCATGTGCAGCATTGACTCAGCTAAGACATCATTAGCAGTCACTGCAGCCACACATGTCTGCATAAACATGATGATCGTGAGCTGTCATAGTTAAGAGGACTGATGCCAGGAACAATGAAAATGAAACAATAAACTGAAAGGAATTGAAATTATATTGGGGTTCTTTTTACATTATTTTTTAAATTCTCATTTATTCTTTTCCTGACTTTTTCTGACTAAAGTATTATGAATTACAAATTGAAAAGAGGTGCAGGAGTTGCCCCTGCTTTCCTGTGTCTGTAACTTCTTAAGCCAGAAATGTTAAAGGCTAAGACCTTGTCCCCATTTACAAGAGTATCCTGTTACAACCTCCCTCAAGGTATCACCATATAGCACACACACAAGGACCTCCCAGCCGGACACAAGTCCAAGAAAAACAAACGCCTTCATGCTCTTCACTCGAAATGTGGCCGTATTGACTCTTAGATTACCATCAGATAAACAACAAATACCATCCAGTAAAGCACACTCGTTGTACAACTGCTCTGGAGCTCTATGGTGTTTGCATCTGGCTTTCTACTGCTGCTTGCAAAGAAAGCAGTGCTGTCTGTTTCAGCAGTGTTGCCAGAAGTGCCACAAAATTAGAAACATGGGGAGAGGACCACAGAAGTTACTGGAACACATGACCATGATACTTCAATTAAGGGGAGCTTTTCTTTTTCATCTCACTCAAGTATTCATGCAAAAAATGTGTTTTCATTTTATTAACCCTCCACTCCTTCAGTAAGCACTTAAGAATACAAATCTTTACTCCAAAGATGCACCCAGCAGGGTTGCCCAGCCTCACCATCTCTCTTTATTCTGGCTCTTGGACCTCTTGCATGTGCTATACGAGCAGAGAGAAAAATCACTGGTATCAACATTGGGGGATATTATTTTTTAAAGTTAATTTATTCGCTGATGATTTGTTATTAACAATATCACAACCAAGTCTGTCAATTCCTCAGGTTCTCTGGTTATAAGGTAAATTACAACAAGAGTGAAGCCATCCCTTTAAACCACTTAACCTTCTCTTCACTCCCGTACAGTGTGTGCTGATAGAGAGATTAGCTGCGTAGAGCCAAGCTGTTTTTTGAACCAGGCTGTAAACATGTTTATTAATGCTGCAAAGATCGTCTCTTTTGATTTGATGTGTATGTGGTTTCTGGTGTTTCTGCAACCAGCCTCAAGTGGATTCTCGATGAACTGCAGTTTATATCACTTCCGCATGGGCTTCATAGTTTTAGACCGGAGGTTGCCGCTTGGAAAATACGTAGACCAAATTGCTTTAACAATGACAATTGGTTAAAAGAATTCATGGATTTATTGTCAATGGAACGGGCTTCATCCCTCTCTGAGTTTGACTGTGGAGATGAAAGACCCTGGAACTTTATAAGGCAATTTTTGGAAAAGAATGTTATATGATTGAATGTAAATGTACTGCAGATTTTCATTTACAGTGTGCGCAAACGCTCCATATTTATAGCCTGGTACTTTTTCAACGATAGCTGTAACTCTCTTGGAGCTCTTTGATAAATGCGGAAGTCCTCTTTGACAGCACATCTTGCCTACCTGACGTTACACAGCAGGTCCTACCAGTATAATGAGCTAGGCTAGCTAAGCAACAGCAGCACGCCAAGATTGATTGACACATGTACAGACAAATCTGTATTGAACTTTCACTTGCAGAGCATTAGAGGTGTTTCTATTGGTTAAAAATCAACAGCGTTGGCAACAACATTGATTGACATTGATATACAGACAAATCAGTGTTGCAAGAATGGTGCATTGCTTTGGTATTCCAAAAGTAGGACAAACTGGTGTTTTATAGATGATTGTTGTGGACTTAGGACATGGAGCTTGAAAACAGGACTGTTCTGTCAAACTGTGTCATATGGTCACCATTTGGAAATAAGCAATATGTAGAGGACTTAGGACTCTTTGACTAAATAGCCTACACTTGCTTCATACACAAACACAGTTGCGGATGTTCTTCCCTTCCTCAGCAGCTGTCTCTTTCTGGAGGAAGGATGACATGTTTGGTCAGCCCCCAAAGGAGCCAAAGCATCTGGCCAGATGTGACAGAATAAACTGGAGCACCTCAGGTCATAACAATACAACACTTTTATTGTGAATATATTATATTTGCACAATAATCAACACCATATTATAAACATTTGTCTTCTCTTTCATTTTCTCTTTTGTACAGTAAATAGTATAAGTGTACAAATGTATACAAAAATTTATTCAGGCTAGTCAAGTTCCACAAAAGAGTAATTCATTTACAGTATTAAAGCACAATCAGATATCGGAGGGACACTCACATGCCTGCACGTAGACACGGGATCCCCCCTGGTAAAACACAAGTCAACACACGACTCTGATAGACAGGCATATTCTGAACACTCAACACCAGCAGGTCACCACGAAGGCAAGGTGGAGAGAACTGACCAGCTGTTAAAATGGCTAAACACAAACACTTATTAATGTATATGTAGTGACTAGAGTAAGGCAATACAAAGTTACCACCTATAGTAGTCTAGGCTCTCTCCAACAGGCCCTGATGCTGACCACGGGCATAGGCAGCGTTCAAACACAGAACAAGCTCATCCCATGACATTGCAGCGTACGGACACCGAGCTTTCGGCGTCTGCTTCACAGCACTTATAGAGCAACACAAAGAGGAAACAAGCATAAGGAGGAGAACATTAAGGAGAAGAAACAGAAAGAAAAACTAAATCAGTCAAATTGTTATGCTGATCTCATTCAAAAGTCATCCTGGCTCCTGAGTCAGTGATCCAGAAAGGTAACAGAAACGGGACTAATAATGAGGAGTGTTCGAACGCAAGCTCAAGTCTGTTTTTGGTTTGTTGTGACCATAGTGGGAAATTATATGTATTTCTCTTCTGGTTTTCCTAATGTTGTTCGGGCCTAGTAAAATCAATAAACTGCAGCAGATTTAGCCCGTTTCACAACATATCACTCCAGAGGCTACCCTCCCTGCTATGCATAAAGCCCAAGATCCACAGGATGCGTCGCGTTACGTTACGGCTGCGCCGCGCACGTCGCAGCAAATAGGTTCCCATTCAAGTCAATGCTCTAGAGTCCACAGGGCGCGCTGCGGCGCGTCTCAGCTCCGTCTCTGGAGCGTTCCGCCGCGCCGCTCTGCCAGAGATACGCGGGGAGTCTATTTTCGCCGCTCCCCGCGCCCAGCACGCGTCAATCGACACAGAAATGATCGAACTATCCCGGAAGTCAGGCACGAGGATCGTATGCAACATCCGCTCACTTTCAAAATAAACACCATGTGCAAACACAAGATCGTAAATTTCACCACTTCTTCAACATTACGTCATAACCTGTGGCATCGGGCCAGACGTCAGTCTCAAAAGATATCCGACACCATGGACGAGGAAAAGTTTATACTGTGTTGTTCTCGCGCGTTTTGGAGTTCTCGAGGGAACTTGAGTTTCCTGCTCCGGAGTGCGCGCTGCTCCAAACACGCATCCTATGGACCAGGGCGAAAGCCCCGGGACGGAGCAGAGCCGTGTCGCAGCCGTAACGCCGCGCACACGCATCCTGTGGACTCCCCGAGTAAGCATGAGCTTAGAAGCATACATGGACAGTAAACAACTCAGATACGCTGCTTCATTCAGAAAACAGACTGTTTGAGCTACTATGTAGGCACTGGGGATTTGATGCGTCAAATTGAAGACAACTAAGGCTGCCTGATCAAGTTTATCTGAGATTATAAAATCCTAAAATTTGGATTCACATGGGTGCTCTCTAAAATATCCTTCTCCATAACTCCAAAACAGATTAAACACCCACATCTGAGAAATCTCTTAAAATAAACTAGCCAGCAGAATCTCTGTAGTTGGTTTGTGTTTCCTGTATTGGTACTGTGTGGAGCTTTGGTGTCAAAGTGTTGTCTTTAGCTCTGGACTGAGCACATGCTGCTACAATACAACACCCAGCTAGTCATGAAATGTTATTTGATTCTGAGAAAGAACAAAAAAATCTTTAGAGATAAATATATAGGTACAGTACATTTAAAAAACACTCAAACAGAAGGGATATTGTTATTATTTGCACTGGTCGCAGAAATAAACAATCATTACAGCATAATGATTCATACGCAATAAATATAATAAGCAACAAACGATATCGACGACTACACAAATCAATGCTGTCAGTGAACATACAGTCTTTGAATGATATTCAGTTGGCATAGCAGGACAACTCTTCAACCTGCACCAAAATAATCTGAGAAACAAATGAGGCAGAATTAAAGGGTTTGGTTAGCTCTTACTCTTGCACCATAGGAGAGTATTAAGGAGTATATCATGGGAATGAGTGCAGCTGAGCACAGTAAATGTGTCTCTGTGTTTTTGGAAACGATGATGAGGAGGAAATGAATGAGCACCCTTTGGCATTGGAAAATAGAAATGCTGATAAAAATGTCTCATTGCACATATTCTGCATACATCCCAGATGGCATAGCTGGAGTGTCTCTTGTGAGATGGGATGATGATTAAGTGTGTGTGTTTGTGTGTGTGTGTGTGTGTGTCTGTGTGTGTGTGTGTGTGTGTGTGTGTGTGTGTGTGTGTGTGTGTGTGTGTGTGAGTGTCCACGTGTGTAGGGGTCATGAGTGTTGTAATGATGTGAAGAGCCACAGCAGCAGTAGTTGGAGTCCAAGCATCGGCCAAAGACACGGGCTCAGGCAGGTCCCTCCTCCACAGTCAGAATCATCCTCCTGTTGGACAAATTCACCGTCAGTAAACAAGATAAATATGTTCTCCTACATCTGGTAGCTTTGCCTATAGCTCTACTCGCACTACCTCCACCAATGCTTATTTCAGTGTGAAAATGATGAACAGTTATGGTGTGAATAGTATCTTATCCTGTTCTGCCATATTACTACTGTGATGCGATATATCACATATTGTATTTATCATATTAAGGCACAGTTCTGCATTAAGAAATGTATATTTGAAGAGTTCATTTTCAAAAAACACATTTTTTTTAAATATAGACTTTTAATAAAGTTACATTTTTAAGATACCTCTGATTAGTAATGTCATTTTGACTTAGTCAAAGCCACCCAACTTCAATGGATTTATAATACCTAAAGCTAGTAATAGAAAAAACATGTTTTTTGTAACAAATTTTAATTTTTTTAAAAAGTGAGTTTGCAAAGGAACTCCTCATTTTCTTTCTTGGTTGGATGTAGATGTGAAGATTGATTCATTCCAATATGTATGATCTCATATGTCATACATATAAAGCAGGAGCCAGGAGACAGTTAGCTTACTTTAGCAGAAAGCCTGTGTTGACCTACTAGCTGCATCTTCTACATGCTAAAATGTCCATATATAACAGCCTTGTACATTTATGAGCCAGCTAGCTGCCCTTGTATTGTGCTGCATGAGCTGCTGTAACAAGCCAACTGTATGACCGACCAGTACATATTCTGCTCCGGTTCAGGTAAACATTTGTGTTTGTATTTAATCCATTAATTGGCAGCTGTAATGCTTGGCCAGTAAATGTGAGTCATGCCCCAGGTGTGCTGCATTAGCTGCAGTAATGAGCCAACTGACAAACAGAGAAACAAGCCTCCCACTCATCATTCTTTATGCAACGGAGTTATTAAGTTAGTCAGCTGCAGTGAAGTGCAACTAAGCACATACAGTATATATCTGGAAGCAGGGAGCTAGCGCAGCACAACCCAAAGATGACTGAATTGGCTTATTCAGATGAAAACGTTTGCTAATTTAAACTTCAAATCTTCTGTAATTTGTTTCCAATCCCTCCAAACACTCAAATTTAGAATTGAAAGGTTGTGTTTTGCCACCTGTAGAGCTAGGCTAGCCAATTTCGAGTCTTTGTGCGAAGCTAGCTGACTTGTGGCGCTATATCCACCATACAGTGACATTGGTGTTAATCTTCAACTAGTTTTGGAAAGGGAGCAAAATGGGAATTTTTCTAAAATGTACAGTTCACAGAACGCTTTGTTGCAAAAACAGAGGTGATTCAGACCTCATTCTATCTTTCATGAATGTGTGTGTATGCCTGTTTACAGTAATGTGTGGCTTTCTTGTAGTTGATGGGAGTATTCAGGATACCCGTGCCTGCCAAAGACCCCAGAAACAGAGGTGGGAGTCTTCTGTATTCAAAGGACAGGAAGCCATGTGGAGCTTCCTCTGTTTACACCGTTGGCAAAATGAACTGGCCTGGACACAAACTGTCCTCCTATGAAGAAGCTGAGCCAAAAGTAGTGGGACAGATGGAAAGAGGAAAAAGGACGAGGCTTACTTTTTTCTCTGTTAATCGACTTCCTCCGCCGTTCCCCCCCCCCTTTCCCTTTGCTTCTCAGCTTCTCCACAGTATAAACAAGCAGCCACATGAAATAGTGGCCTGTTATGTGTCTGATCTACGCCTTCAGAACACAATGAAAGTCTGAGTTCACAGAGATATGAGGAATAATTATTCCAAATATTTGGAAGTCTTTATAAACTGTTCAAAGTTGGGTGGTGATGCAGTGATCTCACACATCATTTATCCACCTCTCTCCTTTGTTTCACCGATGTAAATCAAATGGCACAATTTCCATTAGACCTACAAGAATGCATTTGCTAACAAAAGGAACCCTAAAAGACGTTCCAGATTGAGGAAAGAAGAATCCAAATGTGCTTGCATATTTACGAGAGAACTTTGGATTAATTTTGGAGAGCAATTAGCCATGCTGAATAAATATATTGAGGCTGCTGATGTATTTATGTAGGGTTTAGTGCTGGTATCATTCTGTGATGCTGGTAAAGAGCTATTGCATCCAGTTGATTTAACACTCTTTCCTGCCAAGGTTCAATATGCTTTCCATCTGCTGGGGTGATAAACAAAGGGAAATAAAAATAAAGCAGGATGCAAAGAAAGATAATGCATTCTGTTAAGGAGGAAGGCATGCAACAGAGAAATAATGCCCAACTATTTGTCATTGCGCTGTTTTTCTATCACTTTTAGTGGAAGTTGCTTATTCAAATGTGTTTCACATTGCATTTACCGGGCCTCGATTTTTGGTCTTGATATTAACCAACACGATTAATAGAACAAACATATGAAGGGTTCATTTGCAAAAACAGATAACTCAGTTTTTATACATTATCAAAAAACATTTCTTTTTGATATAGACTCCTAATAAAGTTACATTTTCAAGATACTTCTGATTAGTAGTCATTTTGACTTAGTCAAAACCACCAACCTCAGTTGATTGATAATACCAAAAGCTAGTAATAGAAAAAATATGTTTGAAACATTTTTAAAATTTTTCAAAAGTGAGTTAACTGTTTTTGCAAATGAACTCTTCATATAATTAACATCACATTTACATTAAATCAACCAGCTATGAAGGTCTGCAAGCCATGGCATTTTTGGATTTGCTTCTGCTGTGAACAATGCTATGACCAAGGCATACTAAAGATCTAAAGTGGGTAATGAATCCACATGAAAGTGTGTGAGGACACTAACCCTGAACCCAGCACCAGAAACAACAAGAGAGGTGTGGGGCTCAATGAAGAACTTCTGCTGATTGGACACAAGGGCTCATCCTAGCAGACATGAGCAGTAGCCATTGAGATGCAAAGTGGAAAGACAGAAAGGAATGAGAGATGATGAGTGTAAAAAATCATAGAGAACAAGAGAAGTGTAAACAATTACCTTGTAATTGCATGCAAATTAGTTATAATGAAGAAATGATGAAAATAAAATAAACTGAATGAATGAATCAGGAACAGATCGGAGTGAAAGAGGAGGCAGCCAACAGTTGTTTGAATCTTTGCAGAGATATAATCAAAAGCAGAAAGAAACTGACAAACTAACAGTGAAGGATCACTAATGGAGCTTTTAACAACAATATTCTCTGCACAAAACCACATGTGTGGTTGCCTCTTACATTTTCATTGTTGTCAAAACACACGTCTGGCCCTTTGCGGTATCTTGGATTCTGAGCCAGCTCGCATGGATTTGGACCTTCAGCTGAATGGACTCTATCAGGAAAATACATCATCAACAGAGCTGTTTTCACACTTTTAACAACAACAACTAAATGATGTTGACTCTACTGACTCCTCAAGTCACTGCCAGATAGCCTTATTTAGATCCAAGTTGTCAGTCTTGGCGAACGACACTGGTTCTTTTTTCCAAATGTTCTCTGATCTTCTCTAAACTGTATAAGAAAGATTAAATGGAATAATTCTGAAAGGCTGTCCAAGAAATATTAAAAGCAACATGTCTTCAATGTGTGGAAGTGTTTGTTCAGTGGTATCATTATCAAGAGCTGGAGGCCCTATATGGTGACCTTGATTTGTGACAGACTGGCAGAAAGCGACATTTAGGGCACATCTGTCAAATAGATATCCTGAAATAAAATCTAATCAATGAATCTTCTCAGTATGCATATTAATACATTAATATGATATGTATTGTTCACACCCATACTCTTAACGTTAATTCAACCAGATGGCAGCACACAGCCCAGATGAAATTAAACAAAGAAATCTAATCTGGGAGTAATCTGAGACCATCTTTAATATGCCGTGCATCTGGTTTACTGTTCACTCGTGAACATTCAGGGGGGGACCTGCTGCAGACTCCTTAGCAGTGTGTCCTTGTGTTAAGAGTTTAAAGCCCCACTGTCATACAGATGATAGATGGAGGGCTGGAGAGTGAAACGGAAGTGCAAGTCTATGTTTGATTTTTTTTACAAGTTGAGTGAAAGGATACAGGGTTGTTCAGCCTGTCGGAGCGGTCTGGGGTCACATGACAAACACGTTGCCTTGGCATCAGTGATCAGGAACACTAGGTTGGTGTTTGGCAGCTTCTCGGCACGGTACATCCTAGAAAACATTCAAAGCCACACACACACATTGATAAACAGTATTTACACATTCATATGCAAGGCATCCATGATATATTTAATTTTCTTATACATCATACAAAGCCGATTTGTGTGCATATGTGTACACATTCATTCCTCCTCTCTACTCAGAGGTTTTTTTTATGGAAGTCATGAAAGTTTCTGTGTCTACAGTCGTTAACATTGGGGGAGTACAGCACCAGACGCGTGGGACTCATAACGCAGAGTAATTAAAGCCATATTTAACCTCCTCTGACAGCCCAAATTGACAGGAAAGCAGGTAAGAGTGAAGTAAATGTGCAGTGCTCTGTGGATGTACATATTAGTGAGTTTGAAGTAAAGCCAAAGAGCATAGGAAGAAAAAGAGATAAAAGAGCTTTTGTGCTTCCCTCTGCGATCACTGACAGATCAAGGTAAGCTGTGCCTGATCAGGACTCATCAGAAAACAGCTGCCTGAAATCAGGCTGGGACACAGAAAAAAAGAAGCCAGGAAGCCAACACTCTACTGGACCCATCCCTGCAGACCATTTAACGGAATGGTATCCAGGAAGAAGATCCAGTTAGAAGTGGGTAATGTTTAAGAAACGACCCATTAACAGCACACTCACAGCTAATGGAGCAGAAGCATATGCAGATTTGTGCGTATACACTGACACGAAGAAACACCCACATACCTGGAACAGTTAACACAGTCTAGGACACCTGAGTAGGATCTTTCCTCATTGTCAAAGAAGTACTGAGTCTGCTCTGTGATGCAGCTCTCCTTAAACATGGCATCTGGTATGTCTTCATCTGTGGACTCCGCTGAAAGTCAGAGATGAGTTCAACAAACATATAAAAGAAAAATATTATGAATAGGGAAATGTCAGGGTTTTCAACAACATGATTTTACACAACAGCTTCTGTTACTGACCTGCCTCCAGAAAATTTGGGAAAATAAGACCAAAGAAGAGCTGCTGAAGTATTGACCTAGACCCGAGAATCAAAAAACAAAGTGAGTCACATGGATGAGTCAAAAGACCATCTTTAACTTATTTAATTTTATTAACCGTTAAATAGCGGCTCACATCTGTTTGAGTCCAGAGTTGCTGGTGATGTAAATGTCAAGGGAAGTATCAGTCACTCAATTTAAAAAGTGTATTTCAATGCAGTTGGACAGTCATTTGGATAGTAATCCAGTATAATGTTGTGTAACTGTCCTTGTCCTGCACTGACCCAGCCAGCTTCATCCTTTTACTGCATACAAGCCCACTCCTATACCAACTCCTACCTTAAAGGTGACATGTCATGCAAAATCGACTTTTTAATGGTTCTCTACCTGAAATATGTGTCCCTGGCATGTCTACAAACCCCCCGAGAATGAAAAAAATCCTTTCTGCCCCTGTTCTGATTTCTACACCTTTCTGTAAATGTGTGCTGAAACGAGCCGTTTCAGACTTCCGTGTTTTTGTTACGTAACAACAATATCCGGTCTGTCATGGAGTCAGAGCTCGGAGCTTGTTCAGCCCATAGACTGTAGGTCCTGCTACAGGCGCCTCTCTGTCAGGATCAGATCCTGGATCAGATTCAGAGGGTTGAAGTAACGTGATCTCTGAGCAGCCGTGTATATTCAGCCAACATGTAAACATTAGATCAACGTGCCGGAGAGCCAAGGGCACATCCACTTCCTGAGGGGGAGTGGTCAGAGGGAAAACAGACTGTTCTGAGGAGGGCTGAAGAAGAGGGCTTTTCAGGCATGCCAAAATCAGTTTTACAAACACACACACACACACACACACACACACACACACACACACACACACACACACACACACACACACACACACACACACACACACACACACACACACACACACACACACACACACACACCAACAAACACAAGCTGTGTACTCACCAGGCAGCAGTGGAGGCCCACCAGCCAATATTGAGCACGTCTGCAATGGTAGGCTGGAGAAGGACAGAAAAAATATCTTGAGCCATGATTTTTGAATGTATATATACTTTGTTTCTATATGAATCACTTTTGTTTCTGATGTCTTGATTTACAATCACAATATAATCCAGCAGATTAATCCAACATCTATACAACCGCTTACAACATGAGAATAAAAAGTAGGTTGATGCAACTTCTATATTTAGGTTTAGGTTTCCGCACACATCACTGTATCTTGTATGAAAAGGTATGCTTGTCTTCCTTATACTACAGAAGAATGGAGCATTGGTATGTCTTTCTTTATAAGGCCGTACTCCAGGAGCTGCCATCTTATTTATGCTCTTTATTGACTCCTAAAGTTGTCAGTGGCTGTCATCTTCGGTCCCATGGACAATTTCTTTTTATCTTTCCTCGGACTCGCTCTGTCTTTGGTAAAAGTGCTTTTAATGTCTTTGCTCCCTCTTCTTGGTTTGAGCTTCAGGGTCACCTGAAACTGGACTGTTTAATTCGATTGGGGGATTTTAAAACTAGGATAAAGGATCATCTGATCAGCTTGTGCACATGTTTTAGAGCTTAACTATTCTAATTTATAAATCAATGTAATAGTTACTTGTCACTGTATGTTTTGTCCTGATCTATTTTGTGAAACTTTTTATGCTGCTGTCTTGGCCAGGACTCCCTTGTAAAAGAGACTTTGTATCTGAATGGGACTATTCCTGGTAAAATAAAGGTTAAATAAAACATATTTAAAGTACATGAAAGACAGTGACTGTGTGTAAGTGTGTGCATCTCACCACATAGACAGAGCGCGGCCCTGCTGCAGCCTTGCTGTCTCTCTCTGGGTCACACACAGACTGGTAGTCATAGGTTTTGTTGAAGGAGTACAGGGAGGTGTTGACAAGGTTGATCATCAGAACGGGATCCACCTCCCCAAAGAACTGACCTATCTAGATAAGTTCACACAAACATGCAAACACACACATACTAACAGTCAATACAAGTCTAGAATACTTGACTCTTCAGAATGAGCCAATTCAACAACAGTGTAGCAGCCCACACTTCTATTCACAATATTTTTATTGGCCAAGTACGTGTCAACATACAACTTTCTCATTTTGCTACTACAGTCAGTCACTCCTATGTTAGTGTTAAACACAAATCAATAACAAGTGCAGCCGTTTTAACATAGTCACACATTCATGACCATATGACTTCAGTAAGACTGCATTACTCTGTAGTTTTATATAACATAGCTTTAGGTGGATGATGAGCAGTTGAGTGGTTGGTTTTCTTTGAAAGGAGAAGCTTTCATTGTAACAGTTTTTTCTGATGAATGCACAATCTGTAGGCCAGAGATAGTTTTTAGAGATAGTGTTTATCTTTCTGTTTTTAATCCTAATAATTCCTACCAGATTCTCAGTTGAGTGTCGAAAAACAGTCAGTGTGGAGAAAAAAAACAGATTGGAGGAACAAATTGACTGTAATGCAATCCCCGAACCCAACGGCTATCATCTGATGCTGATTTTTCTTCTTATTCTTTTCATAACAACTGACGTGTGCAGCTAAGAATACAGTGGCAGACATCATCACTGTGCAACTCCTACTCATTTCTCAAGTTGCATATTGAAATATAAACAATGGACAGTGCACAGAAAACAAAGTCTTACTTTTGGCTTTGCTTTATTGCTTATCTGGATAACTGCTGGCTACAAAGTGCCGTGCTCCTGGAGGCCATATCATCATGACATGATTATATGATAGCCAATTTGTTTTGAAGATTGCTTTCATACTGAGCAATAGGCTTCCCCTGACAAGACTGATTACAAAATATAACCAGAGTAATTGCTCAATGAGCTAATATGCAACTTGGTTTATAGAGGCCGAAACCACAAACCTGCAAAAGGACAATGACTACATTCTGATTCCAGCACACGCTATATGTATCACGGGGAAAAAAACAGAGACAGGAGGGTGCTTACTCATAAACTGTATGCCAGACATTGTGATGGTGGAATGAATTAAAGGTAACAGATTTCCTGTCCTGACTGATATGAAATGCTTTCAGACTGACAGTATATCCTACCACTGACACACAGGGGCCTGTAGCAGCCTGAGAGAGTGGAGGCAACACAGCAGAGCTGACTTCTTGCATACACAAGGGACTCACTTCACTCCAGCTTCTTCGACTGACTAAAACCCACCAGAACCTTCCCTTTGATCCTTTTCCTCCACCGGCTAGTGCTGAACTTTACCGGAGACGTGGATGGGCTGCTGTCCTGCAGCAGCTTTCAAACGGCTCTGAGCTAACAGGCCATTCTTAAAGCTTAGATGAGTCATAAGCCTGTTATTTGACCTTTGTATAAGATTACTGGAACTCCCTTACAAAGGTAAGATGATCCAGGTATATAGATAGGCTGGCGAAAAGTTTAAAATTTCTGGCAAGTCTTAAATTTGAACTTTTTCCGACCTTGTAAAAACAGATCTTGCATTTTGTGACAGTTTATGGATTAGAGAGGATTTTGCAAAAAACATGACAAACACGTGAAGCCATGATACGGTGAAGACAGTTGTTTCTTAGTTGTGACTCACCAAATTGATATACTCATCCTGATTGGACATAAGAAGGAATCCCCCGTCGTCCAGGATTACACAATCCACATGCTGCAGGGTGAAAACAACAACATGGTAAGAAGAAAACAAGTAACAGTATGATTAAAAGGAAAAGAGACAATTCATTAACTGTATTACGACACCTTGTCATTCTTTAGACAGCCACAGATCTCATCCTTGCACTAAAAGTCAAGGGCATAAAAATAATATGAGAAAATAACATGCAACAGTAATAATTGAAGATGCAGGATAAAGCATATTCAGAGCTTTATTAACAGAACTTACATTCAGTTTTAATGTAGCATTCATAAAACTGTTCATCCAGAATGAGACATTAAGTTTCACTCCCACCACTGCAGAGAATAAAATACAAAACAGGCAAAGTTGCAGCTTAAGCAGCTATTAAACAGTTCCATTTATTCTGCATTAAAAGAAGCAGTAAATCTGGTCTCAGCAAGACTGACCTGCTGGTTTGAGCGTGACTTCGTTAATCGTGAGCTCCACTGCTTTGCTCACTAGAATACCCGACTCTGAAACACTCTCCCTCCCCTCTGCTGCAATCCAGAAGAAAAGGAGAAACAATAATCATGGCAGTTTAAGTAAAATCTTGTTGAAGAGTTCATGGCTGGGAATGTTCAGAATGTGAATTACAGTTAAATTGGGAATAATCGCTCTCCATTGTGGGAAATTGTATTCATTTTTAGCTGTTTGTGATTTATGTGATTGGATTGGAGTTTGTGGAGCCAGGACATGTGCTAATCCAGTCAAGTGTAGCTGTAAGCAAGACCACGTTACTCTGAAGTTTGCCTGACCTGATGTCTGTTAGAGAGATTAGTAGAGATAACAGGAAATATGCAGGGTGGGTCGGTGGGGACAATCGTTGAAAGACACAGCGAGGAAAGGAGAAGGATAAAGAGGGTGATATCAGTGGCCTGAGAGTGTGATCTCCTCCAGTGGTGTTGGGAAGACATCCAAAGGCAGAAAGCTGCCTGAAAGGATCAGTGCCAGACCTCAGCCAAGTGCCTCACACACAGAAACAAGTACACAAATACACATTTCCAAACCTTTCAGCAAACTTACTGTTGAAAGACGGAGCTGTGAAAATATAAATCTCATTGTCAAGGGTCCTTTTGTAGAAGCTGGACTCGTATGTCTCTGGATTCTCAGTCCACTCTTCCCCAGCACTGAAAACAATAATATAGCCATGAGATACTATATAGGGAGCATTACTGGCATAAAACACCAAGCAAATGTGTTTGATCTATCTGAATAATTTATGTTTTTAATCTAGAGCCAAGTTCTAGTCATCGGAGTCAGGGTTACACCCAGTGCAGCTGATGTATGTCAAGGGCATGATCCAATAAAGGCTAAAACTGATTGTATATCATGTTTTATAGTCTGGATAAATATGCATTCATCCTCAGCTGGAAATTTATATTCTGCCCAAGAGGAACCCCCAAGTGTAGATCAGATAAAAGTAGCGGCAAAGAAATTGAGGGAAATGATCTGCATTTGGGTGTTGGATTTGTGGATTTGACCCATGTCCCATTCTGGCCTGGCAAGCTCTGGGAGTTCAGCTCAAAGTGTCTAATCCTCCATGTTCTAGAAAGAAAACCCAGTGGAGCAGGTGAGTGAGGCTGCCAAAAGCCTTCAACCTAAGAGTATTACGGTCTATATCCACTTTCATCTCACACATTTACACCACCACATATTTTGGCTAAGCCGCCATGCTAATCGTAGACATGTAACTGAGGAGAAAGAGGGGAGAGTACCTCCTTGGGTAGACTCTTGTGATTCCTCCATCTGTGGCTACAAATCTGGCCACGATCCCATCCCTGACAACATGGAGAGAAACAGCCAATCAAACATCAAAGACACACATCACACATATCAGTGTTTGTGGACTGTGAAGCCGAGCTGCAGACATGACACAAAATTGTTTTATGCCCATAGTAACTTGTCTAAATGTGTCTTAATATTAAACAGATACTCTGCTTTGTATGTGTAAATGTGTGTTCAGAGTACTCTAGACAAGTGGGCATACCATGAAACGGAACACACGGCCGTGGTTATCTCATCATTTACTCAAAACAGCATGTCTTGGCAGAGCTCAACATGGTTGGGTGTGATATGGATTTTGTGCTTAGCTTTCATCGTATTTCACTTGTTAGGCATGATCGAAACATTCAGGGTACAAAAGAAAGAAATAAAAGTTGCTTTGTGAGTAAATTGGGCGTACATTCAGCATCAGCTGTGGCGGTTCAAAGCAACAGAGCAGACATGCAGCACAGATTGCTATTCAAGAAAAAAATGGTTATTTTTAGCAGTTACAGTTTTGTACTCCAAAGTAAAGAAGAAGAAGACGACATCTTTGAATCACTGCAAGTAAAAAGAGCAGAAAGACTTGGCACTCACACTGTCTGCTCGTTCCAAACTTTAACCAGTTCTGCTGTCAGACCTGCATCCAGGATGAATCGGCTCACCAGGGACACATTACCTATGGGAGATATATTTTACACATTGAGGAAACTATAGAAACTACAAATCATAGACATCAGCTAGAAAAGATCCTTAGCTAACATTATTGTTAGCTGCTGTGGTCTTTGTGCGTTGGCTTGCTTACTATGAAGGCTATGCTAAGTTTAGCTAGCCAAACAGTTATACAATGAGAAAAGCATACATTTCCAACTTGTCTTGGCCTTTCCTTTAATTTCAATTAACACTTTCTAACAGATGTGTTGACCAGAAGAGATTGAATACTAATGTTAGGTTTTGTCTGATAGTAGCTAATTACTAATGGATATGTTGTTTGTGGCTATTAAGAGCGGTGAGAGCAAACATGGATGGGGGTGGTTGTGGGATTCCAGAGCTCACTGTCAAGCCTCCCTGAGGTGTTGTAGGCTTAACTTGACGAAACACCGGTTCAGGGTGGTGCCCGCTCTGACACAGTTGATCACTCAATGTCCATCTAGTTCCATGAATCGGGTGTGGGGGCCATTGGGGTAGAGTTGGTACTTCATATCAGTATTATAAATACTAGGAGCTTGCATAAAAGGACAGTAGGTCAAAATCACTGGGATGATGGTGCAATTGGGAGGGGGAGGGGTTGTACTCTCTCATTGGGCGCTTATCTTTTCCATTAGATAAGATAAGATAAGATAAGATACTCCTTTATTCATCCCACAACAGGGAAATTCATGGAGTTACAGAAGCAAACAAGAATGTGTACAGTGCAAGAATTCCAACAAGAATATATATATATATATATATATATATATATATATATATATATATATATATATAAAAAATAAAATAAAAGATTAGAGCACAAATCACTTTTTTTTTGTTTCAAATTGAACATATATGATAAGGCCCTCCTTATCAGTCAGGGAAGTGGTGATTTACTAAATTTGTACAACTTAATCTTGAACTACTTTTAATAGCGACTGAGTATGACGACATTGGAAAATGGCTGCTGTGTGGACACAGTTGTTTTCCAAAACTCCAGGCCGGGAAGATGAGTTTGAGGCTCTTTCAGCTCAAAAATAATTGCTGATTTCACGGAGCATTGCACTTGACCCAGCATTTTTCCAGTAGATCTGTTCACTGCCTATCAGTAAGAACACAGACGAGACTTGTGATTGAAGTCCGACCGAAAAAAGAGGTGTTGTGTTCAGCCAAATCTTCTCCCTGGATAAATGGAGGGTAGGGGGTGGATGTCATGGCACTTGCCAGAATACTGTCCGGCGGGGAGACATGTTGACATGTATTTGTAGGTTCTCCTTGAGTGACCGTTAAGACAGCCAGACGACAGTGAGTTCTGTGTGAAGGATTGTTGTTGCTTTAGAAGACAGACGATGCCAAAGTATTGAGTTCAAACCCCGTTTTCAGGAAAAGTTATTTTCACAGAAGATAAACCTTGGCACACAGTTGAAACACGGCTTCCCTTGAGTGTTGAGTGTTATATATAATGTCTATAACTGTCCATAACAAATCAAGTCATGGAAAGTTATAGGAGTTATTATGTTAACATGAAATGTGAGAACAGACTGCACAAACAGAAACAGTATGGCTTCAATGTTAAAACACTTCAAGGATACCTATATCCATTATCTTGATGATCGTGGTAAGCCATATTAGAGGGGTGACGCATTAGATAATGACGGACCTGATGACTCATGTTATACCATGACAGCATCAGGCTTTTCGGAAATACACTGGATCAGGCTGATGTCACTCTGCTTGGACCGCACTAATCGAATGACCAAAGTCATGCTCTGACCTTCAGATGCTGACCATCGTGATATAAGAGTGGAACAATCCAGCATGACTTATGGATAACATAAACACATACTTCCACTCATACAAATACACACAGTATAGTGATACACTTTATATTGATTAAGTGTCATGATGTGTGTCAGTGGTATTATTACATCCAAACAAACAGTGCAGCATAGTGACATCACGACAAGTGCAAGCGTGCCAGTAACAGAGGAAGAGATGCATGACTCACATGCATCTGGAGTGTTTCTGTCAATGTACTGGCTGAAGTCGAGGAGAAACTGTGTGTTGTTGAGTGACAGCTTGAGCTCTTTGCAGTACTCCCTGAAGAAACAGTATTGATGAGATTGATTCGCAGGCTGGTGTTTTTTATCCTTTACAGTTTATTGAGTTGTACAGGAGAGTCAGGATCACTCACCTCGGAGCAATGTAGGTGTAACCAAACTCATCGAACCTCTCCAACTGTATGGTGTCCATGGCTTTATGAAAAACAAAATCACTTTATTTAGGCCTATTATCATACAAATTGATGCTTAAAAGTGTGATCTCTATACAGGGAATACATGGGTTTGTGCACTTGTGAGATGACGACATGGATTTAGAGACACATGAGTGTGTTATTATATCAAATCCCAAAAAATAGCAATAACCAAACACTGAAATAGTACTGCACATAAACTTGCTGAAAGGCCCCCCGCACACTCATACACACCACACAGGCACATAAAATACTGGACAGCTGGTGATGGATTAAGGTAGTGAGTGTAAATCCATGTGCAGTGGGGAGGCATGAGGGAATAACTGAGAGGGAAATACTTGCCTTCTTGACCTGTTGTAACCCCAGAGATAAAGAGATAAAGAAAGGAAAAAGGAGGAAAGACAAAGGGCTGATAAGAATGTATTCATCATGTGAACAATGATGTCATACACTGGAAAATATGCTGAAATTGGTAAATATCCCACAGTTAGTAATACAATACTCTGCTGCAGTGAGAGAATATTACGTCTACAGGACAAACTTTAAGTACAGTAAGGAGAGTGCACTTTCTAGGAATGCAGGAAAGGAGAAGATCTGAACAGAGGACAGAGCATCTGGATAAGGAGAGAAAGATGTAAACACAGTAGTATAACAGAATGTGTTTTCTCCACTCATTGCTTTATGTGTCCTGGTCTGGATTTCATTTCAAGCACTGTCTGGTAGTTCTTATCTCATAAATGACATGACAGGCATCTATAGCCATCATTCACCGCTCTCTTAAACTGAAGACACTTTGGACACTGCCTTTAAAACATATTGACTCGTGTGGCACAGTCTGTGGAAAATATTACGGAGCACTCGGTTTCCCCAGGGTCATGGAAATCTGGTGGATGATGAAACAATGTCCTTCACATAAAACATAACGAGCAGATTCATTGTCCCTCTGTCTCTATAGACGGGCAGGGTGTCTCTTTGCCCAATTGCTTTCCACACCACGCATTCCCCCTCTTCTTTTTTTTTTTTGCTCCTTTCTTCACTGTCATTACCTTCACAACCCCAGGATTAGGTCATTTATTTAATGCATGCGGCGTTCCTGCTGTATGACGAAAAAATTCAATGTTCATCAATCACACCCTTGGTTTGAAATCACTCTCTAATGTATTAGGAGAACAAGTGGCTGCAGGAACCACCTACTGCAGGGAAAGGTAAGATGAATTGAGGTACTGGTGGTCTGGCTCCAGTGTGAAACTCTATATGGCTGTGCAGAGAACTTAAGAGTCCCAAACTCCCTATCGGAGTTGTCTGTGGCAGCAAGGCATGCTGTGTTACTTTCTTTAACAGGCCTGTAAACGTTCTGACAGCGTTTATGGTGCACTGACAGACTTGTTATAGAGGAGAGGGAGTGATACAGAGGCCAAAACACTCAGAATATCATCTTTTGGAATAACTGCACCATTAGCCGTTTATGCTTTGTGGCGTCACATCAAAGATATGAAAAATACTCCAAATCCAGATGGCTGTGTGCTGATTCTGATATTTTCCTTCTAATTATATTCACTGATCAAAGCAGACTGTCCATGCTTACATCTATCAAGTCACGATCAAGCATATTAACAACCGGACAATCATCCATTCACCAATCCGTATGAAATCATGCAAATACAAAGATGATAAATATGCTGAAGAGTCACAATGCAAGAAGAAAACAGACAACAGAGAATAGTAAGTACTTGCCCCAAGTTGAAGCTGTGAAATCCCAGCAAGGAAGAAAGAGGAGAGGAGAGAAGAAGCAGCAGCATTAGAGTCAAAATGCAAAGAACTGTATGAAGAGTGAGAGTTGCACATGCAGGGCTGATTGTGCATGTCCGAGTGATTTTAGCAGTTTTCTTAGCTGTTAGGAAAAGCAGCCAGAGACAGCCTTGAGAGCACAAACAGAGAGAAGAAATAAAGAAAAAGAAACAAAATGAAGGAGGGTATATTTCAGTGGAATAATGAGAATGAGGTGAGGACAGGTTTACAGATCAGACTGAGGCAGATAGAGAAGAAGAAAAAATTCACATTAAAGTTTGCTTTGTTTGGCTGTTACCCCATGAAGCATTCAGGGGGAAAAGACAGACTCAAGGAAAAGGAAGTATAGAAGGATGGGACTGGCCACTTGTGTGTGGACAAAGAGGAGCATTTTAAACTTTGATGAGCGGATGGGATAATGACAAAGCTTTCTGTATCTCCTAAGCCAGAAGGAGAGGAGTAGAGAAGGAAAAGAGAGCAAAATGAAGACAAGATCAAAAGAGTCTCGCTAAGGCTGGGTCAGAAAGGAGGAAAGCATGTGGATGAGTGTGTGTGGGAGTGGAGGGTGACTGACCAATGGGTTATACTACAAAAGAGACACTCCATGGGGATCCGCTGATCTGAGCAGCAAATACAAAGGAGTGGTTGGTTGATGCAAAGCAAGTGGAGACACTCGAGAGTACAGCCCAGAGAAAGTATGCATGGGAGCTGGATGTGAGGCACCAGCAAAATTAAACAGATCTGTTTGTGCGCTTTTGATCACGAGGGTGTAGATATACTCACACATTGCTTCTTTCATGTCATCCCCCAGTTTAGCTTGAATGAAGTGTTCACTGTACTTGGGTAGAACGAGAGCCAGGCTGCAATAAAAAGACATCACAGACTCACGGATTATAGAATGAATAAAGAATCTCAGCATATTTCTGTGACATGCTTTTTAGTACTTCAGGTGTTATACTTTTTTTGTATTATGAAAAAAAAGCGTATTTTTAAGCTTCATATGTGTTTTTTAAGGAAGGTTTTCCTACAGTTTGCATAAAATGATCACCTAAATAAATTCCCCATTAAACCAAGCACAGCCCAGTGTTAAAAACAAGAGAGTGACCCCTGTTGGTTTAAGTGGTGTCCTCCATCAGCTTGAGTGCTCTCTGTAGTTAAGCCTCAGTGAATTTTCTTTAGGGACACTGACAGTTTAATGAACCATAATGAAATATTACAAAAGTGCTGAGGTGGCTCAC
This sequence comes from Notolabrus celidotus, assembly GCF_009762535.1. Taxonomy (NCBI): domain Eukaryota; kingdom Metazoa; phylum Chordata; class Actinopteri; order Labriformes; family Labridae; genus Notolabrus; species Notolabrus celidotus. The sequence continues at coordinate 19,026,233 of NC_048277.1, forward strand.
CTGTAATCTGTTCCATTGACTTGAGCCCACGTGTAGGTCCTTACTCCTCGATCTATGTACCTCTGCAAGGGATCATATACCAGAACATGAGACATTTAAAAAAGGGTGTAATGTTCATGTAAGTTGTGCTCATGCAACCCTCCTGTTATGTTCGTTTCTCAGGAACAGCAATCATGTTCCTGGGTCAACTTGAACTGGGGCATATTTAATTATCCAAAAGTGTCAGAACCCAAAAAAATCCCAATATAATTTTTTTTTTCAAATCTCATTACTAACTCCATTACTAACCATTTAAATCATATTTAGTGCAATGGTGTTCTTTAATTCTTACAGATCATGGTGGAGGATAGCTCACTCGTTTTTCATGTGTGTGTCCTTGATTGGGGTGAAATATGTCACACAGGTGCAAAGAAACAATTAGTATTTGGCACTTCTGACTCCTTTTAGCCTCCACTTTGACTGCCAGGTCAAGTTGACCCACAAATAGTGTCCCTGTAATATAAACATGCAGGGGGGGTTGCAAATATGTTAAATGAACCATTTTTAATTTTATATGTTGATTACGCTATTTAAGCCAATCAGGAGAAGTTTCATACAAAAAAAATACTTTTAACATTTTTTTTCTTTTTTTTTTTAAACTTTGAAATGGGTCAATCTGACCCGGAACATAACCGGAGGGTTAAGTTGTTAATGGTTAAACAATTATTATTAATAATAATAACAATAATAACAACAACGATAACGACAATAATAATAACAACAATAACAACAACAACAACAACAACAACAACTATAAATAAACAAAATATATTAGTTCATCAGAATAAAAATAAATAAATAGAGAGCCCAGGAAATGTTGGGTTGTAGAATTCCAAATTAATTGCTTCCCTCACATGTTAATAAATCAGTTAAACTGCTTTACTTTCAAGACAAAAATATAATAATACTCCAGTCTTTCTTTCAGTATGATGCTCCAAAAGCACAAGCAATGTAAAAAAAATCATTGAGATCACTTTTAGGGATTTGTCACAAAATATGCAGCAGCAGATCCGGAAGACCTCTACACCTAATCAGATGTAACTTCCAAACATCAGCATGAAGTGTTGAGCCTCTCTATTACTCTCCTACCTCATCCTGAGTTTTCACCAGAGTGTCAATGGTCCGTTCGCCTGTCTCTCCATCAATCATCATTCTTCTGATCTACAGGGAGAGATGAAGAAACAGACAGTACATGTAGTTCCATTGCTATACAATCAAATGCTCTGAGTTGCTGCTAATTTTAAAAGAAAATATGTAAGCTAGAGAGTTGGGTATACTCTGTAGAGGCTTGTTTATGAAAGCTTTATGAGGAGAAATGAGACATCCTGCAACTGCCAGGATGTGTATCATCTTCACCTCTGCCTGTATGTGAGTGTTTTTGTGTTTGTATCGTGGATTTCCAGGTATCAGCACACTCTACCTCCACTTTGATATCGTTCTCCAGCTCAGCATCCAGGAAGTCCAGGGTAACTGGTTCCTGGAATTTAGGATTCTGTGAAAAAGAGAGGCTGAAGTGAGATAAAATTGACGACACATGACAGGATCGATCCGACAACAGAAAAACCCCTTTACTTCAGGATTATTGTGAGACATCCTGTTAAAGGCTTACTTTAGAATGTAATAACCTACTTTCATATCGCTCTTGAAGCTTGCTGAGTTGGTAAAGTGAAATGTTATAAAATGCTGTGGACCATTTTACTGTTGTTATTTGGAGCTGAGTTTTTCTATGGCAACCGGCCATTGAGAGTACCCCTCTGAGTCTTTGTATTGCTGTTGCATTGATCAACTAATGGACTAACATTATTGAAGCCCTGATGTCCTTTTGTATTCAGTTTAGTATGAAGGACTATGGATTTCTTTAACATATGAATCTAATCAAATACATGGTATGAAAACAGAGGGTGCCATGTGGCAGCATTTTGACAATGTATTTCTAACACCAGACACAGCTGAATCAGATTTGATACAAAGTGACACTGGACCCTATTAATGTCCTGTCTTAAAAACCCTATACGTCTGAGTGGCTTTATGGTGGAATAAAATGGTAGCAGTAATCTAGTGCCGCTCTATAAAAGAGCAATACAAGGAATCTGATACCATTCAGTCTTCAATAGCAATTTCTTTTTTACTCTACGCCTCAAAAAATGGGCTGATGTGGTGAGGGCATATTGTATGGATACTTTTTGGTTGACATATGAAAGAGTCAATCTAGAGATCAAATATGTGTATGAATTGTTGCTTGAAAGGTTAGAAACAAGAATTTTAATCTAGAATGAAACAACTGAGAACAAGAGAAGCAATTAATGACATGTCTAGTTAAATGGCAAGAGTGGAATGTCTCTTACATTTGACGGTAAGTAAAATGAAATGGAGCAGCAAAGGAAGATGATACAGATGAAGCATCTCAACATGAAAATAAGAAAAGAAAGAATAAAAGATTAAGGGATGTTACAGAAAGATACATCAAACCTACACTGTACAAGAGAAGAGAGCAGGGAATATAAAAAGAAACAGAAATGGGGACACTGGACGGTGTGAATAACAAAGTGAAAAGATCAAATGGAGGAATAAGGATTGCAAAAATAAAAAAAGCAACAAGATAAAAAGAAAAGGATGAGAGACTGAGAGAATACTGTACGTCAGCAAGACATGTTGAAGGGAGCTGCAGATGTGAGATCGAAATAAAAACACAACTGCAGCTGGGAAGATTTTTGTGCAATGCATGAAATATGTACAAACATAATCAGACACAGAAAAATAAACTCTACAAAAACATAGAAAGATGAAAAACAAAAATCAAAGAATTCAAGGTTAACATCAGTATTCACTTCGCCTCAAACTCTGCTGGTTCAGTCATGAGTGGCTAACAGGCAGCCTTCAGCAATACAGACACACATTCTGTACACGGGAATGTGGTGAAAATAATAATAATAGTAAGAGCTGCAGTGGAGACTGGAATATATATAATTACTGATAGTGTATTTTCTCTTGAGCAAAAATGTGCTACCTATACTTGTAAAACCAAGTTGCAACAAGTAATGCTGACAGAAAAAAAAGTTAAGACACAGCTAAAAATGCTGGCAAGGTTTGAAGAACTATGAAACAACTTTCAGAAAGCTGACATAACAAGTGTTGAACTGCACAAGTTGTCTTAAAAAGAACTGCAATATGAGAGAAGTAAGTTGCACTTATGGAAGTCAAACAATTCTTCCTTTTAACATCTTGTAAATATAAGTGCCCAATTACTAACTTGATGCTTAATATCAGATGTACTCTTTCAAAAACAAGCAATGGATGAATCAGTGCTTGGCTGTTTATTTAATTATTTTTGTAAGATGACTCATGACCAGAGCCACGATTATAGAAGAAGAAAGTACCACTCCTTCAGTCTGGGGAAATTCTGACATGGATATGCAGATGCAAATAGTGACAAAAAGTCATGTCTACTTACATTGAATGCTATTGAGGCTGCTAAAAACTAGGACCTTGTAACTACAATACAGCACATTTTAAGCCACTACCTTTAGGACCACTTCTGCTGTCTACAGTACTGCTACTGTATCTCACCTCATGAAAAGTGACAGCATACTTATCCCAGAGCCTGCGGTTTCGATTATCAATCCTTTTCTGGGAAGGTTATGAAAATATGCAACATGATGCATTTTTGTGAGTCAAACATTGACATTTTTCTTTTGTTTCCTGAGATGATCAGGAACAAAGGTCCACACTTGGTTGGCGTGGTCTAATAGTCACACTCACACACACACTTTTACAACCTACAGGAAACAGTAATTTTACACGGCTCTCGTGTGACCTTTGGTCCATTAAAACAAACAACCTCTGGTCATTTTAAACATTTTAGACAACACAGAAATAGAGCAGAAAATTGACTCTGAAGGTCTTAAGCCATACCAAATGTTAAATGTTAAACTAAATGTGTTTTATTTTATTGAGTTTTAAACAGTTGTCACACATACTACACACAGATCAAAGTAAAGTGTTTCAGTCTAGGTAAAAAGATTGGGCGGAGACTACAGTTGAGAGAGATCATAAATTACTTCAGAGGGATTAAGTCACAGAGCGGCAGAGAGAAAGAAAATATGTAGTTCTGAATTAACCCTTCCTTATGCAAAGGGGGAGACAGAAAGACATGGACTAAAGACATTTATACATACACCGTAGGCCTATAAAACACAACTATTAAACAACACCATTTATTTAATTTTGCTGCTGTTTACTGGTTGTTTTTTTAACACTGTCTGTGTAAAAGTAACTTTTTCATTAAACTAAAGGTAGACCAGAGTCATACTTAAACTCTTATACCATGTCAATGAAACCTGTTAAACTAGAACTGAAAGTTACTCGATACTTGTTTGTATTGATGGATTAGTCCCTTGTGGGCTGATGAGTGGGAAGTAAGTGTTCGTCCCCAACGATTCCCTGTTTCAGATTTAGAGAGGTGTCTGTCTGAACGTTTGACCCCAAACTTAAATCACAGTCTTTGGCAGCAACTTGCCACTTTGCAGCCTGTCAGAGCCTGTTCTATCTGCTGACGGTAGTGGGTTGGAACCTTTTGGGAGGTAATGGCTAGGAACCTTTTGGGAGGTAATGGCTAAATTTCAAAGGGCTGCAACTTAACATCTGCCCGTGGCTAAGAGTCCATCTGCATTTGTTTCACCAGTTGTAAGACCACCCAGAGCATTTGGACAATGAAGACAGGCAACATAACAATGAAACAGGGACACTTAGAGACGTAAAGTTACAGAATATTTTCTTCATGTTTTACTTCCTTAGATTGGAGTTTAATAAACTATTTAAAAGTTAGCTTAAAGTTTGATAAAGGTCCTCTAAACAAAAACTTTATCTATGAATATTAGAAAAGTCAAACAGCAGTAGCATTGAGTATCCCCAATGTGACAGAAATTGATGGCCAGTAAATATTGATTGAGTACAAGCAGTGATGCAGCCATGTCAAATTGTGAGGATATTCTTTAATACCTGCTACATGGACCTGCTGAGCCTTAAAGTAATGCCTATAGTCAGATGGCTTACCTTTGGCTGAAGATTGGGGTGCAGCAGGACGTATCCATTAGGATCAATGGCAAAGTAGTATCCATTTGGACCAATCTGAAGCCACAGATAAACAATCAACAAGGAAATTAAATCTATGTGCATAGAAAAGCAAATAATTCCAGGCTATGCATGGTAAAACAACAAAACAAATGGTAATGGCTTGTTTAAAAGTGTGCAAGGCAAATAACTCAGTGGTCCCGAAAAACAGAGAACAGTGTGAAACTAATGGGCTGTAATTAAAAACATTTTTTATTCATTCCTCATTAATTACACAAGAGGGAAAACTCTTTGCAAGTTCTTCACAACTGAGTCACCATACTTGAGTGTGATAAATGTATCATTTGTTTGAATGCATGTGATCTCATAAGAATGTTAAACTCACTGTGAAGCGTGGCGTGAGTTTCTTGATATCAACCAAAGACACGTCAATCCCCATTACACCAAGAATCAACTGATTCTGGTACTGAAAGAAAAGATGAGGATAAAGAGATTCATCAAACCATGAGACATCAAAACAGCTAACCATATGTTCGAACATTAATCTACTGCACCTCGCCGTTTTTGTCATCTTTGGTCTTTGTTTTATTGAAGACGGGAAGTGTTCCAGTGATGACCAGACCCAGTTCCTGAGAGTCAAATGAATGCACTAATTAACACAGGAATACCAACACTGCAAGGTTAGGAGGAACAACGTTATGTGTTCTTTAGATTGAGAAAAAGGACGCAATAAGTATACCAGAGCATCAAGGTAACATTAGTCCACTGGACTTGTTTGGCCTGCTTGTCTGCAGGACCCATTGGTCTACCCAAGACATCCAGGTACTCCTAAGGATGACAACATTTTGCAGATGAATCATTACTCTGAACCACAATGTTTAAGCCCTAAACAAATGTAAAAATCAACAAATCATTACCTGCGTATTTATTCTGATGGCTCCAATGGAAGGAATCTCGTAGAATAGCCTAAATGAATTATCAAAACAAAAGTGAATGCCAGTCACACACTGATAACATAACAGCAGGGAATTCTGTCATCTGTGTACAAGAGCAAGTCCCCCCAAAAAAGGGGAGAATGATACCTTATGCAAAGTACTGGAATGTTTACTCTTTGCTACTGAAGGTAACTGACATCCAGACTTTTTCAGGTAGATTAAAGCAGCAGAAATTTAATGTTTGACCAAGAATATTTCAAAAGGGTTGATGACAGATCCAAACATGAATTTAATTCATTATTTCACCATCCTGTCTTCAATCAACATATTTCTAATTCAAGTTATTCAAATAAAAGTGAATCTAATATGAGGATTATATCCAAAATGACAGATGAAATACTTGGTGTAGATGTGTGTCAGGGTGGTTGTGCAGTACCTTTGTTGGAACAGGCCATCCACTGAATGGGCCCTTTATCATAGTTGTGCTGTCCCACTGAGAAGGTAAAGATCCTCACCTGGATTAAAGATTCAATCAACATTATTTTCAAAGGTTTATAAAGTGGTAAACAGACTGTACTGATATTGAGCTTTTCTAGTTCTTTCTCTGACCTCTCAAAGCTCTTAGACACAACATGTCACATTTACCTGTTCCCTGAGGCAGGGGATGCTATTGTCAGTAGCCATCAGTATAAACTAATCCCTTTCAACAGATTCACACGCTGCTGGCTATGCCATCAAGAGTAGTTTTTGAAATCGGATTCTCCCTCAAGAATCTTAAGCTATGATTGGGTATTTGCATTGTAAGAGGCAGGACTTGTTCAACTCAACCTTTTGGACTGTGTTGTAAAGGTTGGCAGTAGCTTTCGTTGTAAATTTCTTTAGTTAGTGCCTTCAGTTGGACTTGGATGAACATCTAAAGAATCTAGCTTCGGAAATTGATGTGTTGCCACTTGTTGTCTCCTTTTAAAGTCATACAGTTTTACATAGAAATATAACAACTGTTTATTTTACATTAAAGTAGATAGTGGAATACAGATAAGGTATCACAGTTAATTTGTGTATGTGTCCATGAACTGATACATCAGCCACCCCTGTTTATGTCAGTGCCCAAGTTTGGCCACCCCAGTGCAAAAGAGTCTGGACACGCCCTGGATATATGTAACTGCAGGAGCTGGGATTGAACCCAGAGTTAAGATTGGAAGATGCCCAATTGCAAGCCACAGCTTCCTTAACAAAACCTCAGAACTGTTCTTTTAAATTTTAGTAAGATAGCTGTATGTTTTTTCAATTTTCAACATTGATAAATAATTGGTCTTATCCCCGATCCAAGACAATATACACTCTGGATAATTGATTGAAACCAGACGCTTCAGACAGATATGTTTGCAACCTACTCATATCCCCAACCTTTTTTATGTGCACATTTGGGATTCTCTCTCTCTCTCTCTCTCTCCTCTCTCTCTCTCTCTCTCTCCTCTCTCTCTCCTCTCCTCTCCCTCTCCTCTCCCCTCCTCCTCTCTCTCTCTCCTCTCTCTCTCTCTCTCTCTCTCTCTCTCTCTCTCCTCCTCTCTCTCTCTCTCTCCTCCTCTCTCTCTCTCTCTCTCTCTCTCTCTGTGTTAGAGTTATTTTTTCCTTTTACACATCATGGGAAAAAAACCCTCCTTTGCCTTCTGATAAACTGAGTAGTGAGGATGTGCACTCGGAAATTGTGACCCGAAGGGAGTTCCAATGAGCTGAGTCTTAAAAATAGAAAATAAAAAACACAATGGAGCATATCCACGAAGATAAAGGAAGTAATTCACAATGCTGTATGAAACATCCCTGTCTGCCTGCGTGAGTGTGTGTGTTTGTGTGTGTCATGAATGTACCTTTTTGTCAGCATTGTACTTCTCCAGTATGGCCTGAGCTCTCTCCTCGCCTCCGTCAGTAAACAGCATGATAATCTTATTGCAGTTTGCTCTGCTCACATTCATCTGGAAGAAGGAAAAAACACTTTTTACTTTACATATGTCTCTGTCTGGTCTCCATCATGCTGAAATTTAATCGGTGGAATCAGGCTATTTAAAACAATGTTTCAACATAATATTCAATTGAATTTTAATAACTTCCAGTACTTCTGTTTTATCTTTATGTCACACAGTTTGAACTTTGGGGGATCTAATCTTAGATTTTGAATGAGCCAGTTGAACTTCTTGCCTCCCTATTATGTTTATTGCCAAATAATTTATTCACTTTTCTATTTTTTTTTTTAAACAAAGCTCCTTTTCTTGAAGCAATTCTGATAAGTAACACATTACACATTTTTTTTTCGATGTCAGGGTGATCTTTTCTCTGTAAAAGTCTGATGCTCCTTGTATTGTCTCTACAATAAGTCAGGGTATCTCATTCAACCAGCAGATGGCAGTGAAAGACAGTGCTCTGCTGCTGCTGCTGCTGAAAAAAACATGC